>NC_056731.1:459485606-459605658 GCF_019279795.1 Protopterus annectens
CCAAATTTTTTTTTTAAACCCCCTTTTTTCACCCCCTAAAAATTTCCCCCCATCTCGAAGTCACAATGACAGTAAGTCAAGTGCTACAGTTTTGTACATTCAAAACACTAGCTCACTTTACTAAGTGTACGTGATGACATAGTCATTTGCGTACCATCAATTCCTTCCCTCCGGCTGGCTAATTAATTCAATGAGCCGCGTTAAATCACCCTTGCTGATTGCCATCTTCGACTGCATTTTCTGGATCTCGTCTCTCCTCCCTGGAGAGAATATGGATGGTAGTTCATCGAAAGAATCCATGACACCCGCTAACAACAAATAAAATAAAGTCAACTCAGTAAATGTACACAACAATTCTATCCGCTGTCCTGTGGGTCAAGGATCCGAGAAACTCCAAAAATATTTCCATAATAAACACAATTTAGACCTTGGACTCGGACATCAACTATCCACCACAACCAACTCATTATCTTCCAATGCTCCCAACACATTTTTTCCATCAGGTAATGAACCTAACCTCATTCTTTTGAGCATTAACTTCAAAAGTATTGGCAACAAAATTTGTGACATTCTAATCACCATTGAAACCTGGCTAAAAACAAGAACTAATAACAAAATTACCCCAAGTTTTAACATACTCAGAATGGACAGAAAATGCAAGAAAAGGTGGTACTGTTATAATTTATGAAAACTTAGAAATAACTCCACCCCATCTAAATATCCCAAAATTTAGTAACACTGAGCTTTTGATTGCATACCTCAAAGCCAACTGAAATAAATCTACATGCAAAATATCCTATATTGAATATATGACATCATCCCCCAAGAAACTCATCTTAGTTGACCTAAATACAGACTGGCAATCCATAAACAGCAGCAACCCAAGGACTCTGTTCACTTATATGATGAATAAGTTCCACCACCAGAATCAAGAAAAGCACCAACAGGCAGTCCACAATGGACTGGATACTGATCGACAAACCCCATAATATAAAATCCTCTGGTTGTTTACCAGACAATGTAAGTGAACACCTAACCTATGTAATCAGGCAAAATAGTTCACCCAAACAAATAAGCTATAAACAAATATACGATTTAACCACATTTGACAAAAACAATTAAAGCCCTGCCCCACTACAACTGGAATGCATTAAGAGTAATGCTCCTCGATTAAGCAGTTACTCACCAGTTAAACACTAAATTAAATACCAGTTAGAACAAGAAGGGTAAAAACTATGAGACCGTAGCTGACAAGAAAGACGACAGCTCATGTAGCAAAAAAATAAAGCGATCAAACAATATGCCTACCAAAACTTAGATATCTCAGAAACCATGCAACATCCTTATTAAAACTGGACAAAAAAAATCATACTACACTCCAACAAAAGCACCAAAGCAACCCGAAGGTTTTGGTCCTCTGTAAATAAAATATTTCCTCTGTAAATAAACTATTATACCCTGGCCATACCACTACACTCTGTCCTATTTCAGAGAGCAGTGAGTTCACTGTTACTGCATTTAACACTCGGGTGTATCCAGTCAGTTCTATCACTAATGGTCCCTTCAATTCACACCTCCAAATTCCATCTATTCTTGAAAGTAACATACTGTCTTAGTTGTCATCCTATCCTAACTAACTTTAACAAAATTACTAGTCAAAAGATAAGCAACAACCTCCACTCCAATAACCTTTCTACTGAGTTCAAGATGTGCAAAAACACTTGCCTTTCCTGTCTCCATTCTGATCAACTGGTCAGTAACTGAAAACTGTTCCAGCCTTCTGGAAAAAAATCCATTCACAAAGGAGGCATCTTCAACAGAGTTAAACTACAGAGCTATTGCTCTCCTATCACTTCTCAAAAAAATCATCGAGATATGTATTCACTCTCAACTTATAAAACGTACAACCAAACACAACCACCTCTGAAACACCCACCATGGTTTCAAGCCCAAACACAACACTACTACTACTCTGCTCAAATTCAACATAGTAAACCAATACAGAAATGACGGCAACTGTATTTCTTCACTTTTCCTTGACCTTCCAAAGCATTTGACAAAGTGTCCCAACAAAAACTTCTTACTCTAGGTCGTACATACCCCTCCATCTCCTGGGTTCATATTTATACAATCATCAGCAAGCAACTAAATGGCAACAAAACCTTTCAGCATTTCAACTAATCTCTGTTGGTATTCCCCAAGTGGTCAATACTTTGCCCCCTTCTATTTAATATTTTCATAAATAAACTTCATATCACTCAAATAACTTACCACTCTCGTACAATATGCTAACGATTCAACAGTTATCTGCTCTGCAACATCTATAACAAATACAGGAAATCACTCAAAAGTCTTTCACTGACATTGAAATATGGCTTAAAATTTCAAACTTGCTGTCTAATGCAATAAAAAAGCTTATGCTATTTACTTCAAAACACCTTAACCACAAACATACATCGCATATTACCTCATGTAGTAAAACAGAAACCATAAGCTCATAAACCAAACTAAACTAGCAATGTCTTTCAGCTTTTCCCGGTTAGGGGTCACCACAGCAAATCACCGGTCCGCAAACTGATTGGCAGTGATGTTTTCACAGTGTTGAGTGGCACTCAACCTTCACAGAAGCATCTTCGCATCTACCTGCATGTCTTTAAAACTCACTCAACCACAGGGAGGACATGCAGACTCTGCACAGAAGGAGCTCCATCTGAGAATTAACCACAGAACCTCCTGCTGAGAGGCAACAATGCTAACCCAATTGCACCACTGCGGCGACCTAAACCAAACTAAACTACTCAGTCAAAATGGATGACGACCTCAAACAATCACCACATAACTTCATTCCACCAAGAAAACTCACCAAAAGCTTGGTTCTCTCTATATGACTAAACACTACCTGACAAATGAATCAAAGACTACCTTAGCAGCAACATACTTTCCTTCTCTATTATACGCTTCCCCTATTCTAACAAATATCAACACTAAATTGAAAACTTAACTAGCCTCCTGCTACTACAAAACAGCTAAATTTGCAACCACCCTTATAAAAACATACAACTGCTTTGCATTAAAACAATTAAAATGGTTTAAGCTCCCAAACCAGTTGGCATAATCACAACTAATCATTGCGCACATATTGCACTCTCCAGACAAATGCCTAGCATTACAAAATACTGTACTATTCACCCACTAGAGACCCTCGCTCTAGCAATGAACTCTTACTATGTATCAGTAAGATATTCAACACTACAGCACATTTAACACCAAATGACATTCTAATATAATCTGAAAAAGTTTTGACAATCTGCAGCTGTACTTTCAGTTCCTCATCTGATGAGCTATACAGTTTTAAACCATCAAAGAGAAGATGAGAAGTCATTAGACTTTGTTGTTTTCTAGGAGCCAAATTGTAGCCATGGCCTAAGCTGTTAAGTAACCAGCTTAATGGATTAATGGCAAGGCAGAATAGCAATGGTGACACGAGTCACCCTGGAATATCTTTACTCCCTACCTCTTGCTCGGCTGCTGAGTGCCTCCTATCTGTGCAGACTTTAACTACCCCTCTAACGGGACCCAGCTATAACACATAACAGAAGCTTGGCCCTCCTTGAAGACCTGAACTGCCCAATCTAATCCTATTTACCAGACTTTGTTTGGGGAACAAGTGATATCACAAAGAAAGACTGACTACGTATGTTTAAGCTATATATATGTCCCTGAATACTCTAAGTGTGTTCCTAGCCTACCTATCTGCCCAGGCCTACCAGCAGCCAGCAACTGTCCCTATAGCTTGCTGCCCAGACCCTTATTCCTACTCTGCTATTATTACCACTTGTATTCCTGCCTATCCTCCTTTGACTTCTAATACATTTCCTACTGCTACTCCTATAACTTTACCTTCTCTTCTGACTCTCTGCCTAACTTACTGTTTTCAGCCTTCTACCTGTATCTGTACTCTAATATAGTCTCTATCCCCCTCCCTTGTCTACACTATCCTGACCTTAACCTGCCTACTATAGCTCTGCCTACAAAATACCAAACCCCCTAACATTATTCTACCAGTTATAACTTACCTGCTGTTTCTACACTTGACTGGTTGTTTCCTCGGTTTCATACTCCTCTGGCTGAACCCTCACGTTTCCCTCTGCTCACTCCCTCCCTCCTACCCCAATTCTACCCACCCCAGGGGTCCTAAACTTAAAGCTCCCTGGACACACCCCCTACTCTGATCTTCCAATCCTCCTCCCTCCCCTCCCTGGACACACCCCCTACTCTGATCTTCCAATCCTCCTTCCTCCCACACCCACCCTTACCCCTTCTCAGTCACACACTCACATTAAATCTCTCTATTTTTACCCTCTATTTCTTCCACTCACACCTCCTTATTTTACTCCATTTACACCAAGACCTACCTCTTTCACTGTACTCCTGTCTCTGTTTTACTCCAATCCTCTTTTGTCTTTCCTACATTGTTCTATACTTCTACTCTACAATAAAATACACCTTTCTACTTCATCCTCTCTTACTTCTCTCACCTTTCACAAACACACCTACTTCTACTATGGCTCCATACTTGCCAACCCAGATTGTACTCTCTACACTACTAGCTTCCACCCTATGCTCAATATACCTCCTATCCCTCTATGAGAAACCATTGTATGTCCAACCTTTCTATCCACATAAACACACTACAACATTTCTCAATCCTCTAAATTCATATCCATATATTTCTTCTACCCCTATCAACTACCTAGATTCCACCGACTGTCACATCTAAAATATGTCTTGCCTTCGGACAACAAAACTAAATTTCTAACCTTTCTAAAACGTAACCTCACTATGAAACCTATCAATCTTAACCTTCAAGCTGGAGATATCCACCGTAACCCTGGTCCAACTTTCCACTCTCCCCTAATGTCCATACCCAAACTCAATAACACCTTCCTAATAGGACATCTTAATACCCAAAGCATAAACAACAAAATACCCTACGTGCATTCCCTCCTTCATATGCATTCATTTGACATTCTCTGCATCTCTGAGACCTGGCTAAAGCCCTCCACTATAGACACTGAGATTACTCCCCAAGGCTACAATATGGTAAGACTTGACCGTCCCAACCGTAAAGGTGGTGGAGTTGCAATTCTTCATAAAAATCATCTAAATATAACTCCAATTAAATTCCAAAAAATCCCTTTATATTATATGTATGTACCTACCACCTGGTAATAACATACCAATCCTCGAAAATTACCTTAGCTGGATATCTGCCACATATCCCCAAGAAACCATCATACTAGGTGACCTGAACATAGACTGGAATAGCATTACTGCTGATAATCCTTCTCATATCAACCTCCATGGTTTTATCCAAACCATTACTTCAACTACTAGGCTCAACAAACACAGTAATAGAGAAAGCATTTTAGACTGGATTCTTATAAAGTCAAAGATAGTTACAAAGTAGGAACTTTACCAGATGATGTTAGTGATCACTCCTTAACATTCATAACAAAGGAAAAGGCTGATTGTGTAAACCCCTGCATTATAAGAAACATACGCACCATCAAACACTTCAATCCAAAACTGTTTCAGTCTGAACTTAGTGCATGTAATTGGAACCCCTTAAAAACACTCCCTCTTGAAAATGCAGTAATATACTTTAACTCTACTTTTTTATCCATTCTTGACTTACATGCTCCTGAACGTAGCATTAGAATTAAATCTAATGCTGCCCCCTGGCTCTCCCATGAAACCAAAAAACTTATTCTCACTAGAAATAAAGTCTGGGCCGCACGGAGATCACACAGAAATAACCCTGATCTTCTTCACTTCCGCCAGCTTAGAAATCTAACCAAAAAAGCAATAATAGCCGATAAAAAGAAATTCTACTTCAATCTACAGCAAACCCACCTTAATAATTCTAAACTTTTCTGGTCTTCAGTCAATAGACTCCTTTCCCCAGGATGTTCTAAAACACCTTCCCCACTTAATTCTGATCCTGATACCCCTCAACAAACTGCAGATGCTTTCAACTCTTTCTTCACTGAAACTATACAAGCTCTTGCTAATCAATTGAACACTAATAACTCACACCCAACATGTAACCTTACAAACTCTTCCTTTAAATTCTCTCTACATCCCATCTCTACATCTTACATACACAGACTCCTTCTCGAACTAAAACCTTGCACCCCCCCCCCCTCTGCTGACAAGTTACCATCACTCTTTCTACAAAAAGCTGCCAAGGCCATCGCATATCCTATTTCTATTCTCATAAATAGGACAATCAAAGAAGGTATCATCCCTGATATATGGAAGGTCTCTCACATTATCCCACTCCATAAAGGTGGTAACTCCATTGACTACTCTAACTATAGACCTATTGCTCTCCTCTCTCCCCTGGCCAAAATAATGGCAAAATGTATACACCATCAGCTTGTACAACACCTCTCTCTCCACAACATCATAGCTAACTGTCAACATGGCTTCAGACCATATCACAGTACTACTACTGCCCTCCTTTCCTTTGTAGACACTATTAACCTGAACCGTAACAACAACCTACTCTCTTCTGCCATCTTCATTGACCTCTCCAAAGCATTCGATATGGTTAACCACTCTTTTTTAATCAATACTCTTGAATCCCTATCTTTTGATGTCCCTGCCATTAGATGGTTTACGTCTTATCTCACTAACAGAAAACAGGCTGTTCTCTGGAATAACCACATCTCTTCTCTTTTGCCTGTTTCTATCGGAGTTCCTCAAGGCTCTATTCTTAGCCCACT
Organism: Protopterus annectens; assembly: GCF_019279795.1. Classification (NCBI taxonomy): domain Eukaryota; kingdom Metazoa; phylum Chordata; order Ceratodontiformes; family Protopteridae; genus Protopterus; species Protopterus annectens. The sequence goes on from NC_056731.1 coordinate 459,492,398, forward strand.
TCTCTTTTCCCTCTTCATTAATGATCTCCAAAATACAATCCCCCAAGCTACTTGCATTCAATATGCTGATGATTCTACACTCATCTGCTCTGCATCTTCTACCTCAGAACTTAGATCTCATACTCAAAAGTCTTTAATACCGTCGAAACATGGTTCTCTAGTCGATTCCTCTTACTAAATGCTAAAAAAACTAAACTCCTCCTCTTTACCCCTACTTCCAGGACCCCCCCTTTAAACTTCACCATCTCCTCTAACAATGCCACTATCATCTCTCCCGACTCTACCACTAAACTGTTAGGTATTACAATTGATAATAATCTCTCTTTCAACCAACACATTAACAACTCCATAAAACATGTCAATAGGAAAATAGGATCCTTATATCGTATTAGACCATTTCTAACTCCTTCCTCTAGAACTAGGATTGCTCACTCCCATCTTCTTTCCACTCTTCTCTATGATTGTCCCATTTTCACCAACCTCAAGAAAAACAACCTTACCAAATTGGCTACCTGCTATAATAACACTGCTCGCTTCACACGGGAACCCCTACAGAACACATCACTGTCTCAACCTGAAACCACTAGGCTGGCCAGAATTTCAAAACTATCTTGCAATCCAACAACTCACTATTGCCCATAAAATTCTGTACCAACCAATGAACACCCCTATACTCTCTCAACTCATAATCCCCTATAATAATCTTAACTCTCTCCGCTCCTCCAGTAAACTATTGGCTAATTCTATAAAATCAAACACTGCTGGTGACTCCCTTTTCACCAATTCAGTAGGTACAAAATGGTATTTACTTCCTAGCAACATAAAGATTACATCATTACCTCTTTTCAAACTAAACATTAAACTGCACTTCCAAAATCACTGGCTGTGCACCTGTAGTAAACCTGATTAATCCTTCCACTACTTATACTCTACTTCATTACTATCTCCTACTTCTTACTTACTCCATCATCCAAACAAAAAAATGATGATAATAACCAGGCTCTCTCACCACGAAGTTGTAAAATCTCTTAGAAAGTCTGTGGAAGACTCAAGGTTCAAATAAATCAGCGTAAACAAATAGACAAAGCAAAAACAGTAGCTTCACTTTTCCAATAAAGAATCCAGTATATAGACACCAAAGAACTTTTATTGTTGTAATAAATATAAATATGCAATTCTGTAAACATGATGAGATGTATGCTAAAAATATGCTTAGATGGTAATGAAATACTGAAATTTAAAATTGATAGATTTATGTTGAATGAAGTGATAACTAGTACAAAGATCAATGCATATATGAATAGCTAAAAACTAAAAACTAAAGACCAAACACCAAAAGCCAGGACTGGAAGCCTATCTAGCTTCTAAAACAGACTTAATCGAAACTTGGTTATTAATACCAGGAGGTATATGTGCAGCCAATCTCAAAATCCATTTTAGTTCCTTGTTATTCAGAAGTAGTGAATTATCTCCACCTCTCTTGTTAAGTGTAGCTATTTCTAATACCCTAAACTCAAAACCATGAAGGGGGTTATTCCAAGATGTGTTTCGCTAAAGCATTTAATTCGTTCTTCTTCTGAATATCATACAGATGGCCATATATCCTATCTTTTAGGCATCTTTTAGTGAGGCCAACATAAAAAGCTGAACAATTCTTACAGGTAGCAAGATAAATAAGGTTCTTGGTGCAACAATTAGCAAAAAACTTTGGTTGAAAGACAAAGTTCAATGTAGGGTGTTCAAACTCTATCTTTTTTGAGATAGAACCACATCTATTACAATTATAACAAGGAAATGTGCCTCTCTTGTGGCTAAATAGTACAGATGGGGTTTCAACTGTGCATTTATCATTGCATAATAGCTGTTTTAAATTCAGACTATTTTTAAACATAAAATGTGGCCTGGCCCCTACCAATTGCTTAACAAAAGGGTCTATAATAAGTACTTTCCAGTTATTGTAAAAAATCCTCTTAATGTCATTAACAATACTGGTATAGTTTAAAATTACAGATACAGATTCATTATGTCTAATAAAATTTGTTCTTTTCCTGGTATGAACATGCTGATTCTCTAACAATGTATTCTTGATTATGTTATTTCTGGTGGTTGTAACTAAGCCTGAATCATATCCTCTCTCCCTAAATAACATCTCTAGACGGTCTGCTTCAAAGTGTAAGGTATGTGTGTCATTACACAGTCTTTTTAGTCTAATAAATTGACTCTTAATGATACCAGGGAAGACATATCTGGGATACATACTGTCAAAAGTTAAAAGTGTATTCCTCCAAGTTGGTTTCCTGTATAGTGTAGAACTGATAGTACCATCCTTGGTGATATTTAGTGTCACATCTAGAAAATTTATGGATTTAGATGAACATTCCATAGTAAAACGCAAAAAAGTGGATGTACTTTCAAGATAGCTTAGGAACTTTCTAAAGTCAGTCTCAGTGCCTTCCCATATAATAAAAATATCATCCACAAAACGTTTGTAGACTTTTATCTGAGCAAACAGTGGGTGGGTGAATAGGCATTGGCTCCCATGCTAAAACAACCAGGTTGGAATAGGTGTTAGCACACGGGTGCCCATTGCCACCCCCCATTTCTGTAAGTAATATTCATTCAGAAACATAAATACATTGTTATTTAAGACTACATCTAATAGTTGGCCTACAAGTAGCTGCCTATCACTTGAGAAGGACGTTTCTGTCACTAGTATTTCTCTTACAGCTTCAATGCCCAAATCATTAGGAATTGATGTGAAGAGATTTTTCACATCTAAGGTTATAAGAATGTATTCATGTTGGTGAATGGCCAGTTGTATCTCTGATAAACAGTCTAGCAGGTGATAGGTATCTTTTAAAATGGTAGTGAAAGAATCAACCACTGGTCTGAGTAAAAACTCTATAAAACAAGAAATATTGGCAGTGACCCAATGATCACCTGACACTATAGGTCTTAATGGAATAGGATGTATGTTTTTATGAATTTTCGGGAGTCCCTTGATGATGGGTGTGGTGGGGTTATCTATCAATAGATAACTATACATTTCTTCACTGATCTGTCTGCAAATAAATAAATCATATAATATGTCATGTACGTTCTTGATTATTGTATTAACTTCATACAGCTTCAATTTTACATAAGTTGTATCATCATTAAGCATGAGGCGCATGTTAAAATTATAGTCAGATGTATTTAAGACCACAACCCCACCCCCTTTATCAGCTGGTTTGACAGAAATTTCATTACATTGTTTCAAACGTTTTAAAGAATTAAATTCTTCTAGACTTAAATTATAGAAACCAGGTTTTATCTTACTAGAAAATAATTCATATAAATCACGCTCACAGAGATTTAAGAAGCATTCTATATTGTGAGGAAGTGGGGGCACAAAAGTGCTTTTCCGTTTAAAAATAGTAAAAGCAGTACTGCTGGTAGAATCAGATTTCTCTCTGTAAAAAACCTTTAAGGCTACTCGTCTACAAAATAGTCTAAGATCAATTAAAACATCACTCAGGGTGTCAGCACTAGCTGGAATGAAATTCAGTCCACGGTTTAAAAGAGAGATGTCCGCATTAGAAAAATTAAAATCAGAATAGTTATAAAGTAAATCAGTCACATTCTTGTTCGTCTTGTTGGCTGAAAATTTTCTGTTGATAGCTTCCTTTTTCTTGGGCCTCGACTCGTAGACCGTCCTCTGTGGTGAAATCTTTGTTTCACAGGATAAGGTAAAAAATTAGACGTGGAGGGACCTAAAGGAACAGTAGCATTAGGATCTTTAGGTCTAGCTCCTGGATTACTAGCTGGTTGTTGCAGAGCTAGTTGATTGGGAGGGGGTGTGTCAGTCACAGTAGAAGCCGTAGAACCATTATTAATCCCCTCTGCAATAGTAACAAGTGATGGAACATTAACCGGAAAAGTGCTGTCATTGTTAGCATTATTAATGGAGCCTTCTACAGATGTAGAGGGCTGTGTATAGTTCATGTTCTCAGTTATAATGTTACTTTCATTTTGTGCTAAATTATTGCCTCTTGGCCAAACAAATATTTGTCGTGATTTAAAGTCTTGGAAATCTCTCTGCAGTTTACGCATTTTGGTTGCCTTCAGCCTCTCGCTAAAGGCATTTACTTGTAAGCAAATGTTGCGCAGTCTACGGACACAATACTCCGCTTTAAAGCGGTAGCTAAGATCTTTAAAACTAGCATCAACCTTATCCCTGTCATCACTGTCTCAACCTGAAACCACTAGGCTGGCCAGAATTTCAAAACTATCTTGCAATCCAACAACTCACTATTGCCCATAAAATTCTGTACCAATCAATGAACACCCCTATACTCTCTCAACTCATAATCCCCTATAATAATCTTAACTCTCTCCGCTCCTCCAGTAAACTATTGGCTAATTCTATAAAATCAAACACTGCTGGTGACTCCCTTTTCACCAATTCAGTAGGTACAAAATGGTATTTACTTCCTAGCAACATAACAAAGATTACATCATTACCTCTTTTCAAACTAAACAAACTGCACTTCCAAAATCACTGGCTGTGCACCTGTAGTAAACCTGATTAATCCTTCCACTACTTATACTCTACTTCATTACTATCTCCTACTTCTTACTTACTCCATCATCCACCTGGCTTTCCTCTTCTTCTGCCACTTGTTTTCCTAATTACTTCTTTGCTTACTGACGGTCTTACTTGCTCTCTCTGCTTGCTGACTATCTTACTTGCTCTCCTTTCTACAACTAACCTCTTCTAATTTCCCTTATTCTTAGCTCTCTTTTCTCTTACTTCCTACCTTTATCATTATCTTACAAAGTATTTTTTAACTTTATATGATGTCTTTGACTTTAACTGTGTGTGGTAGTAATTATTTCATTTAGTTATCTTTATCATACTTAGTATTTTATATTTATATAAGTATTTTTTTTTGTGACTGTAACTGTGTGAGTCAGTAATTAACTCACTTAGTAATAATGAGTAACTGTAGAGTTGTTAGTTTCTGTCTCTTAAAACTTTCTTTAAAACACAAGTATGTTTTCCTTTATTGTATTCTCTGTGGAGCTTTTCTCCCCGGGCCTCTACTGAAAATGGAAATATCTCCAGTTAGACTAGCCCGGTCAACAAATGTAAAATAAATAAAATAAATAAAAAATATCCTCCTTTGAATTTTTATCCCTGGGATAATAATCTGTCCTTTATCATGGCTTAATTGCAAAGTGGTCTGCCACTGTTTCATGGCTACTGTAACTGAGTCAGTTTATCTTATACAATTTAAGCACTCTTATCCATGAATGTGGGATACTATCAAATGCTTTTTTGTAGTCAATCCATTAGATTCTTACCCTTTTTACAGTTCTCCACTACAACTTTAACAAATAATCCTTTGTTCCATATGACTTTCTTTTATAACCCTTTTGTTCTACTGCCATAATTGATTTTTTTTCTTCTAAACGACTATCAACTCTGTCGGCGTCAATTCCCATGTACAGTTTATACATCAGAAGGCAAGTTATTGGTCTACAAGTTTTAAGGTAGCTTGCATGTTCACTCTTAAGAGCACTGTTTTGCCTGTTAGCCAGTGCGGTGTTGTCTGGGGTGCACATATAAATCGTTCTTACTCATGGCTAAATAGTCATGCAAAGATGTTAATACTTTTAACCAAACGTTAGGTACTGCATCTGGTCCTGGGGTTTTCCAATTAGAGGCTTTTCTTAACTTTATTTAATCTCTCTGGCAGTTATTTCATCCCATTTCATATCCTGTACCTTTAAAATGTCTTATTCTTTCTTTTACTTCTATCTATTTAGCATCTTTATGTTCCACAGGATCTTCATAAATACTTCTCCAGAATGTATCTAATTCCTTTTTTTTTTGGCGGTCTTTCAATTCCTTTGACGTTACTTCCCTATTCTCTATAAAACTTCTTTGGGTCATCAATGAATTGCTTATTTTGTACTTTTCCCTTAAACTTATCTGTATATCTTCTACATTTTTCTGCCTGTGCTGAAATGTTTAGTTTATTTGCGATAGTGAATGATGGATCCTTAAGACTTTAATCTTTTCCCGGTTAGGGGTTGTCACAGCAGAACTCCGGTCCGCTCATGAGTGACAGTGGATTTTTACGATGCCAAGTTGCCAGCCCGACGTCCAATCTTCAAAGAAAGCACACCCATTCACGCTCGCACCTATCTGCATGTCTAACGTCACTGGACTGTGTGGAGAACATGCAGACTCCTCACAGAAGGCGCTCCAACCGAGAATCTAACCTCTTGCTGTGAGGCAGCAACGTAAAGCGGCTGCATGATAGATCCTAATCTGCTCTAATACTGTGCATTGCTTTCATCACATCTTTCTTCGTATTTTTGTTGATCTATTCCCTTGTCTATAATCTTCTAACAGTGACAATTCTGGTCTTAATTGCTTTAGAGTTCTCTTTATTCGATACTTCCATGATAGTGTTCAATTTCTTCCCTTCCTTTCCCTCACTACCCTGTGATCTTGTGGTAGAACTTTATAAGTTATTAATTTAACAGCACAGTAGTATATCCTTTTTACTTCTGTTATATCACGTGGATCTCTATGGACAGTCCTAATTACTGCATTCATTTGTTTTATCAGACTTACTTATTGGGTTTTATTGATCTTCTGCAGTCTATTTCTCTCAATCTTAATATATCTATCCATGTCCACTAAATCAAGCAACTTTTCTCGACTCATTTTCTTCCAAACCGAGGGCACATTCCTTGTTTTCAGTTTCCTGCTGGCAATCTACAGAAAGTTCTACAGCATCTTCCTGCAGCACTCAAATTTCATCCTGTATCATCTGTTGCTCTGTCGTATGGGAACTCACTACCATATCACTCAACATTAACTGCTCTACAGTTTCCTGTTCCTTTCCTTGCTGTCTAGCTTCAAGTGAATGTTTATACTAGTTTCCTGTGGAAGGCTCCAAAATATCTTGATAAGACACCTTACCAATTGTTTCCTGTCCCACTGGTTTCCCCTAAATTTGGATATCCATTGCTCTATCCTGTTGTAATGCTTTCTGCATTCGATTTTCTACACTGAATCCTTCGCTTCGCAGCTGCTCCACAACTGCAATTTCTATTTCTTTGATATTTCTCCATTACTAATCTCTTTTTCTTCTTTTCCTCTTAGTCGTCTTATTTTTTGTATTATAAAGTTTTCCATATCCAGATTCCTTTGCCTGTATTTCTCCTCAAATATCTTTGGTGCTGCTCTTTTTGGATTGGTTAGCTTTGCTTTCTACTTTGCATAAATATTACACCATATTAAATATCTTTTCCTTTCCCATGTGCATATTTCTTCTCATGTCTCCTGATGATCTTGCTTTTCCTTGTTCTCAGAACTCACTCCATCATGCTGTGTAGTCTGTGTTAGACCTTCTACCTACATTAACTCCTTCACTTCGCAGGCACTCCATAACTTCAACTTCTATTTCTTTCACTTATGCTTTACTAATCTTTTCCATATTACATCTTTGTGATATTTTTTATTATTGTGAAATTTTCCATATCTGGATGCCTTTGCCTGTATTTCTCTTCGAATATCTTTGAGACTGCCTTCTCTGTATTAGTTAACTTGGCTTTCTCCTTTGCATAAATATCGCACCATATCAAACCTCTCTCTATTTCCCTTGTCCATATTTCTTTATATTTTTCAAATATGTCTAGGTTTTGCTGTTTATATTTCCGCACTTCATCAGATGCTTCTTTTTCCAAACAGATCAAAGTTTCTTGATCTACATACAGTTTTTTAAAAATCTGTTGCATTAATGAACACAAATTTTTATGTGAAACTTTTGATAGTTTTTCCTGTGGAACTATTTTTCTTTCCTCTAAATTCTCTCTTAATAATTTTGTGCATCTTGCGTCTGGAAATTCTGGGCTTTTTACATAATAGTAACAATACATAATTTCTTTATGATCCTTAACAGTCCACTATCATCCTTATGGCTCTTCTTTGGCCAATCAATTTTTGTGATTTTTTTTTGTAGACTGCTACTACCTTCTACAACAGGGGGGCTTGGCCAAATTGTAGGAATGTTTCCATATCTTGAGGATTCTACAGTCATTTTTTCCAATCCTGGCACCTAGGGCTCATACCAAGATTGGGCACTTTTTATCCTGGGTCTTGTGCACCCAGTTATCTTAGTTTTTGACTTAATTCTGTCCATGATATATGCTATATAAATACAGTCTATATATCAGTATCGCCTTGGTGAGATTTTGTGAAAAACAGGGTCCACCTGGCAAAGCTACTCACCAAGACTGGAGGATGAATTCAATTTCAGCACTACTACTCTCCTTTGCTTGTTGACTTTTCATCTCTCCATTAGGACCCCTTTGCTTGTTGACGTTTCATCTCTCCATTAGGACCCCTTTGCTTGCTGACTTTTCATCGCTCCATTAGGACCCTCTGTAGTGAGAATATTCTGATAACTAAAGCTTCACTTTTCTGAGATTTGATTTGAATACAGGGATTCTCCAAAGTTGTTTGGTGGCATTTAGCAGGAGTTTGTTAGAAGAAGCTGAGAATAGAGATAGATGGGAAGATAGTGGAACAGGTAAACAGCTTCAAGTATATGGGAAGGGTGGTTGAGGAGAAGGGTAGTCTGAATGAAGAGGTCAAAGCTAGAATCAGAGGCACTGCAGCCAACTGGCAGAGAGTATCAGGTGTAGTATATGACAGAATGCCAAAGACGCTGAAAAGTAAGGTGTACAAGACAGTGGTGTGACCAGTACTACTGTATGGTACAGAAACCTGGGCAGTAAAGGCAGAACAGTTGAAGAAGCTAGAGGTGATGGAAATGAAGTGCCTGAGAAAGGTGGTAGGATGCACACTGCGGGACAGGCGAAGAAATGAGGACATAAGAGCAGAAGCCAAAGTAGCTCCAATTGCAGAAAAGATCAAAGAAAACAGATTATGATGGTATGGGCACATGTGTAGAAAAGCAGAAGACAGTCTGGTGAGGGAGATTTGGGACAGACAGGAAAAAGGTAAGAGGAAGCGAGGGCGTCCAGCAAAGAGGTGGATGGATTGTGTGAAAGAAGATCTGTAACAGTCAGGCATGAGTGTTGAAGGCAGGAGAGTGGCACTGAAATGAGAGAGTTGGCGACAGTTAATACGATGTAAATGGGAAAAAGGGGATGATGATGATAGAGGACTGTAAGGGTCTATTAGTGTGGGTTTGTATTAAGTTTTGGATGACTTTGCTCTTCAACCCGGCAGCTTTCTACAAACATTTCATAATTAAAGGGATCTGTGGGTATGTATAAAGTGGACGGGGGGGGAGTCCAATCGTGAAGTAGAGTACCCCTCAGTTATTCCCCGTGGGGGGATTAGGGAAAAATAGGCTCTGCATTTGATGTTTACAGGAAAGACAAATATCACAGTAAGGCTGATCCCATAGACAAAAAATTATTTTTGTCACTTTCTTGCTGAAAGACTACTTGTAAGGTAGAGGAAATATGCCTGCTCAGTTTTGCCTGCTATTACTGGAATGTGAACTGCTAAGAGAAAGCGGCTGGATGAGATTGCCCACTGCCACATTCTGAGTGATTCTCCAAATAAGGGTTATGGCTTGGTCCCCCCAGTTTGTTGATGCACCAAACTACCAACAAAATGACTATTTGAATAGCAACTGTCCATGAAGGAAGAGTGGTCTGGAAGGACTGCAATGTAAAGAGCACTGCTCATCTCCAGAACATTTATATGCAAATTCACCTCTTTGGAAACCCAAGCATCTTGGACTGTTTTGCCCAGAAAGAGCCCCCTGACCCAAACTGGGAAGCATTCGTGGACACTGTGGCCTTGGGCTGTGGAAAATTGAATGCACAGCCTTGTAGAACCTGATCTGATTGGATCCACCATCTGCGATCTCTCTTGCATGACTGAGTGATTTGTATAACAGCTGACATGTGGTGAAGAATAGACCACTGAGTTGCTAACATCCACTGAAAAATTGTCATATGGAATCTGGCTAAAGGTAGCAAAGGTTGCTGCTGATGACATTGATCCTATGGCTTGAATGACCAACTGGGCTGAAATTTTGGTAGAGCAGAGTCAATTATCCAAACTAATGGGACCTAGGGAAGTTTGGATAATCAAACTGTTCAGATAATCAAACATATAACTGAACCAGATAAAAAAAACTTCTAAAATCTTGTTTTTCTGCATGCAGGAATACATTTTTCAACCATTCAGTGATCCCAGTGAACAATAAATATTATTTTTTATTTATTTATTTTTTTTTACAGATGAGCTTGGCTACAAGCTCAAAAAACACTCTCAAGTGAATAAGTATGTTTACATATTCAGATTTTATGACTTTTTTCTACCAGAAAACTTTGGAAGGCTGCTTCGGGTAATAACTGACATTCGGATAACAGACTCTACTGTACTCCAGATTATTTTTCTGACCTGTAATCTGACATCCTGATAGAGGTAGTGAAGCTATTATAGCCTTCGTGTTGAAAATTTCTCCTACGAATTCCAAATTTGAGTCAGATTAAATGAGACTTGTCGTAACTAATGGTTATCCCCAGATGAGAACAAGTCTGAAGAACCCGATGGCTTGCTCTTATCAACAGATGCCTGGTCAAGGCAATAAGGAGGCAGTCATTTAGATACAGAAACAACCAGAATCCCTGCAGTCTCAGGTGAGCTGGTACTACTGCCATACATTTGGTAAACACCCGGGGGCTTGTGTTGAGACCAAAGGGCAGAGCTCTGAACTGGCAGTGACTGGCTCCCAGCTGGAAGTATAAAAACATTCTTAATTGTCTTTTCATCTTAATGTGACAGTACACATCCTGAGGTTCTGTACAGCACATCCAGTCATCCTTGCCCAAAAAAGGGAAAATGAACTGAACCATGACCATCCAAAATCCAAAACTGTGTCTCAAAGTGATTTGTTCAAGCTGCTAAGATCCAAAATTAGTCTAGTCTCCTATTTTGTTTGGCACTAAAAAAAAAGTTTAGGATTCTATTTGGTCTGCCAGGATCTCTTTGGGTGACTCTACTCTAACAACTTTTGAATTAGAATTGCTGCTTCTTCCCTCTGAATGGGTGGAACACTGGGGATTTTCCTTGGGTTTGGAGGAGGAAGGGAAAAACGGGTATTATACAACTAATGCATATAATCTTTTACACACAAAGATCTTATGTCTAGCCAGGCTATCTGGTGCAGAAACAGTCAATCCTCAATTAACTCCAAAGGTGAGCAAGTGGGTCTCCTTTCAGGAGAGCTGAAAGGGTCTGTCAAATCTCTTAACCCCCTGATGCTGGGAGCCTCCTCTGCTGCGGGGGCGGTGTCAACTGTTAGAGTCCCCCCACCCCTGCTCCTAGGGGAACTTTCTCCATGCGGGTCCTGCAAATGACCCTGGGACTTCCTGAACCACATCTTCCACTCGGCTCACTGATTCCTTGAAAAGCATCTTTGAGGGGGTCAAAAAAAACATACGCCCACTCTAGAGAGGGTCTTTCCATCCTTCTCACACCTGGATAAAATGCCCTTCACTATGGGTCCGAACAGAGAAGTGCCAAAGGAAGCACGAATGATGACTTGAAGGGCTCTGCAAAAATAACATAAGCGCATCCAGGCATGCCTCCAAGGAAATGCCTGAACCTGCTGTCCTTGAAGCCCCTTCAGCTGCATGCAAAATTAATCTTGTGTATGAATTTGAAACCAATTGTAGGATAGTCAACAGAGAAGAGACACATGACTGGACCTCTACAGGAATGGAGCCTGAAAGGGAATCAGTGTTCCTTGATCACATCCTTCTGTAACCTAGTAAAATGTGTCACACAAAATTCAGCGACTTACCAGCAAAAGTCGCTGAAGCACAGACATGCTTCCCAAACCTGTCCATCGCCTTAGACTCCCTGTTAGGGGGATGAACAGTGGAACTCTACGACAATTCCTTTTTGGTGGAAACCGCCAGGACCATGGCATCCATGGGCAACCCATTAGCCCAAAATTCCTTCCCCGATGGTGGTGCTAGAATTTTGTCTGGTCTCCTGGCTATCGATTTAACTGTGGTGGGTTCCTTCCATGCCCACCGAGCAACCAAATCAATTAGGTCGTTGGCAGGTGAAGTAACCCAGGAAGTAGACGGGCCAGCTCCAAATGGATCCAGAAAAACAGCCTCCTTGGGGGTAGAGGTGCTGGGGGTCCAAACACTTCTCTGTTTCAGGATCTCAAGGATGTCTCCAAATCAGACTTCTTCTGGAGGTGACCATGGGGATCCTTCATCAAAGTCTGTATCCTCAGTGCTTTACTCTTATGTTGTTGTTTTGTCTTTTGGCTTTTCCTGGTTAGGGGTCGCCACAGTGGAACTCCAGTCCGCTAATGATTGGCAGTAGATTTTTTTTTACGTGCCGATATTGAGTCCAAATGCCTTTTTCTTACATTTCCTTGTCCTAGGGACACCTCCTTGGTGGGGTGTCAGAAGAGAGTGCAATACTCTGCTGGGTCGTCTGGAGGTCTCAGGCTGGCTGTCCCTGTGGCATCAAACAGTGAGGCTCTACCAGCAAAGGCATCTGGCCGGATTGGAAATCTGAGGGGATTGGATAAGTCAGTCCTGTCAAAGCACACAACCGTCTAGACAGCTTCGAAGGATAACCACTCTGGAAAGAGAGAAAGCCTTGAAGCTGAGAAAGAAGGCTTCTGAACAGTTACCTCCTCCCACCTAAAAAGCAATCTTCCCGAGGAGGAAGTCGAAGCCAAGCTATCCAGTGCCAAAGTGCCATGGCACAGAGACTTCAGATTCGATATGGGAATCCTCGGAACAGAGCCTGAAGGATGTGGAAAACCCTGATCCTGGATGTCTGAAACACTCAAGGGAATAAGGGGAGTCTGAGATGGTGGAATGGATGATGAATGCCCTGCCTAATCTGAGCTGGTAGGCGTCAGTAACAACCATCTGCACCTGCACTGACAGAAATTTCCTATCACCTGATCCACATCTCATTCAGTTAAATCTTTAGAAGACAGAGATGATGTCAGCAAGAGAGATTTTGTACAGTGCCTCTCAAAGAGAAGGCAGGCTAGAAGATGCAGGATCTACTGATGGAGAATACTGGGTTCTGGGTAAAGGCATAAGATCCAGAGTCAAAGGATTCAATAGTTTCCTAGTGTGATCCAAGGTTATCGGACAAGACAATATTTCTCTCTGCATTCGAGGGAAAGAGGTATGAGACCTCCTCAGATCCAATTTTGATTTCTTCCTGGAATGCTTGGACAATGGAGCTGAGGAATTAGATGGAGCAGGAGGTTTTGACTCCTTGGACTTTTTCTTGGGGGAGGGGTTTGAGCCGCAATAATTGCCTCTCCGAATGAAAAAGATAAATCTTTTAATATTAACTTGTTTTTTTCTATCCACTAAAGCGGGTTGATTAAAATTAGTACAAATAGTACATTATTCTTGATGCTGAGGGCCCAAACCATAGATAAAGAGACTACAAGTGTCCAGTAAAAGCATTTTTATGTGCACACTTAGAACATTTTTAAAAGCGGGAAGACCCTTTCTCCGCCATAGTAATGTAGACGAGAAACAGGAGGAGGAACCTAGATTTAGACAAAAAAATTAACAGAAAAGAACAAAAGGGGAATAGTAATTACCAACAACGGTAATTATGGCTTCTGACAGTAGAAAGAGAACAGCAAATACAAACAATGGTAAATCAGATTACTCTATACAGTAGGGAAAAAGTACAGTTGTGTACACTTACCATAAATGTAGATGTTAGAGTGTATTCACTGTTGCAGTCCTAACAAATGGGTTATCCGGCTCCTGGTAGCACTCAGTCAGCCAGTATACCAAAGTTAAGTAAAAATTATGTCGGTTGTAAAGGACGTCAGGGCGTCAGATACAAAAGGAGGCAGCCGGCGTCACTTCCTCAGTCTTTCTTGCCATAACAGTCAGAGCCCCCAGAAAATAAGGCTTAAATCAAAAACCAATTAAACAAATTAAGCCTGTACCTCAGGAAGAGAGAATAGGAGAGAACCACAAAAAGGGGCAAGGAAAGAGGGGAAACCAGAACTGTAACAGTGAATACACTCGAACATCTACATTTATGGTAAGTGTACACAACTGTACACAAAACTTCTTCGGGTTACACTGCTGTAGTCCTAACAAATGGGTTGATTACTAAAGCCCAGAGAGAAAAAAGGGGGGGGATGAATCAACAGCATCAAGGGTTGGAGATAATGCCCTGCAACACCGCAGAGGCAAGCCCTGCACTGGTTCTGGAAAGCAGAGGCAAATTATAATGCTTTGTGAAAGTGTGAACAGATGACCATGTGGCAGCCTCCAAAATGTCTCTAGTAGGGACACCCCTTAAAAAGGCTGCAGAAGTGGAAGCCACTCTAGTAGAGTGGGTCCTAACCCCTTGAGGCGGAGCTTTGCCATGAAAAATATTAACAAAAAGTAATGCAATGTGCAATCCACTTAGAAATGGTTTGCTTAGAAATAGCCTTACCCTGGGTTCCAGGGGCAAAACTGACCAATAACTGTGCTGATTTCTGAAGGTCCTTAGTGCTGTCCAGGTAAAATTTATTTATTTTATTTATTTATTGTCATTGGTTTACCAGGATAGTCCATTGGGCCTTAAAGAACCCGTTTTCAATGGAGTCCTGGGGAGAAAAGCTCCAACAGAATGTATTTTCAACATTTGACAGTAACAATTTTTGTACAGAGAGTTATTAATAATTCTATATACTAAAAAGTAGAACTAATCACATTCAGGAAAGCAATCATAACAGTTAATACAATAAGAAGAAGCCTACGAGTAATGAATAAATGTAAAACATTAAAAGTGATTAGAGAACAAATTTCATAGCTACAGGTGTAGTGTAGAGCTAGTTATGTGGGGTGGGAACAAGAGCATTCCCACCGTGAGGCAAGATGAAGGTGGAGAGACTTTTTGAAGGCAGAGTGGTTAGAGGTGGTGCGGATGAGTGGTGGTAGGGAGTTCCACAGGCGAGCGAGGCTGAAGGAAAGAAGGTTTTTGCCTGGGGGATGAGTTGGTTTGTGTACTTTGAGTATTTTTTTATTTTATTTATTTTATTTATTTTACATTTGTTGACCGGGCTAGTCTAGCTGGATACATGTCCATTTTCAGTAGAGGCCCGGGGAGAAAAGCTCCAAAGAACAGAAGTCAATAGACAAAATATCAGCAGATCAGTAATTATTAATACATTCATAGGCAAAATAAAGCAGTAGAGTAGATTTTGATTATTTGACCTTAGAACTCTGTTAGGTTGGTGCATAGTAAAGGCAGAGGAAAGAGAGGGACAGAGGGAAGGGTTGAGAATGAGCTTATGGGCTAGAGTTAGTTGAGTGTAAGTTAGTTGATTGGGAAGTTCTAGCCATTTTAGGTTATGGAGGGAGAGACAGTGGTGGGTGGAGGACTTTTGGCTGGTGGCAAATTTTGCAATTTTGTTGTTAAAACCTGAGCTGTCTGTGCACATCAAGAGAATGTAGTATCCCTTTCACCACTATTGCAAGGATTAGGAAAGAGGGTAAGAAGGTGTATGGAATGATTAAGAGTCAGGCTAGAAACCACCTTAGACATAAAGGAGGGATTAGCCCTCAGAGAGACTATCTACAGGGTTGGGAGGGTGGCCTAATGGTTAAGGTGTTTGCCTTACAAACACAAGATGCAGGGTTTGAGTCTCACAAGGGATAATTGGCTAGGCTTAAAATGGCTCGCAAGGGCAGTTAGCTTAGTACTAATCTATGAACTTTAAATAAGAAAAGGCTCCACGGCCATCAAAGCTTTGCAGCTCCAAAACCCTCCTTGCTGAAGTTACAGCCAAGAGGAAGGCGGTCTTCCAAGAGAGAAACTTAAAATCTGTACAGGCAGCTGGCTCAAAAGGAGGAAGAGTGAGTTTCTCCAGAACAAAATTAAGATCCCAGGCTGAAGTAGATGCTCTTCTGGGAGGTGTTAAATTGCAAGCACCTCGGAGAAACATTTTCATCAGGGGATGAGAAAATGGGCTGTTCCAAGAGAACAATGAGCAGAGATGGCTAAAGCATGGATCTTGATAGAGGAAAAAGAAAGACCACCCTGAAGCAAATCAGCCAGGTATTCTAGGATCAGAGGAAGGGTAGGTTGAGAAGCAGACTCACCTCTAGCCTGCATCCATTAAGAGAACATTTCCCATTTGCCAGCATAAAATTTCCTAGTGCTAGGTCTCCTAGCCTCCCTCAGCATGTCAACCACCTGTTGGGAAAGGGAGGAATAAAGGGAAGGCGTCATACAATGAGCCATGCTGACAAATGAAGAGACTGAAGATGAGGATGTAGAATGTTTCCCCTTTCCTGAACCAAAAGAACTGGCTTCACAGGAAGATGCCAAGGAGGAAGATGGGAGAGACTGTGAAGCAGCGGATACCAATGCTGTCTGGGCCAGTTTAGAGCTATGAGAATAGTCCTTGGACGTTTGTCTCTGATCTTCACTAATACTCTGGGATGAAGAGGGAAGGCGTACACTGATGGCAACATCCAAGGGAAGGACAGAGCATCCACTTTCCCGGCTCTGCTGTGCTGCTGTCTGGTGCAAGAGAGAGGTAGCAGATGGTTGTCTGGGGAGGAGAAAAGATCCACCTGAGAAGTGCCCCAATGTTGAAAAATGCTGTAAAAATGGCTCTGTTCAGCTACTACTTGTGAGGATCCAGGGTTTGCCTGCTCAACTGGTCTGCCAAAACAGTGAGCCTTCCTGAAAGAAACTGAGCTAGGAGATGTAGGTCCAGGCATGCTGCCATGGACCAAACATTCATGTTTTGCCTGCACAGGGGGCAAGAGCGAGTCCCTCACTGCTTGTTGATGTACCACATGACCATGGTGTTGTCTGTCCTGACAAGCAGGGTCCCTAGAGAAAGAAGATGCTTGAAAACCAGTAAAGCCTGCTGAACTGCAATCAACTCTTTTAGATTTATGTGCAGGTGCATCTGCTGGGCCTTCCAACATCCCTGTATGCATCTGCCATCCAGGTGTGCTCCCCAGGCGTAGTCTGATGTGTCTGTAGTCAGAACTTGAGTGGCAAGAGGTGTCCGAAAAGGCAAGCTGTTGCCCACCACAGCAACTTCGTCTGCAGAGATGGAAGCAGTGGAATCATCATATCATGGTCCTCCGTGTTGACACCAAATGTTCTTGAGGTACCACTGCTATTTCCTCATATGCAGTCTTGCATATGGAATCATGAGAACACAAGATGCCATTAATCCCAGAGCTTGCAGGGAGCTGGGACAGGCTTGCCAAGTCCTTGAAGTAAACAGAGTTGTTTGCTTCTCCTGGGTGAGATATATCATCTGGGCGGCTGTGTTCAGACTCACTCACAGGAATGTTATCTCCTTGGATGGTACCATTTTCGATTTTTCCACATTGAGAGCGTAACCCTGGGAAGAGAAAAGTCCTTACGAATTCCATATCCTTTAATAGCTGCTCCTGAGAACTTGCTTGAATCAGACAGTCGTCCAAGTATAGGTAAAATCTGAATTTTCTTCTGCTGCAAAAAGCAATGACTGGAGCCATGCACGTTGTGAAGACTCTGGGAGCAGTAGATAAGCCAAAATGCAGCGCAGAGAATTAGTAATGTTGCTCACCCACTCAAACTAAGATACTGCCTGCAACTTTCCCTGACAGGAATGTGCAGATAAGCCTCTGAGATCCAAGGTTACCAGCAAGGAATCCTTTTCTAGCAGTGGTAGCAAGTGATGTAGAGTGAGCATTTTGAACTCTGGAATTACTAGAATAGAGTTCAGAATGGAAAGATCAAGGATAGGACGCCAGGTGCCTTATTTTTTTGGAACTAGGAAAAGCCTGGAATAAAAGCCCTGGCCTACCTGCTCAGCAGGAACAGATTCTATTGCTCCCAGATGAGACAGAGACAATTTATTGTTCTACTTCTGCCCTTTGGTTTGGAGGAACATCCTGGAATTTCTTGGTAGCTGGAAAGGTGTGTAAAGAAAACGTGCCCTAGTGACACCGTTCGGAGCACCCATTTGTCGTCTGTGATAGTGGCCCAGACATCTGCAAAAACAGCCAACCTTTCCCCAAAGGACTCTCCCGGCAAGCAAGAACAGGCAGAAGTTGTAAAAAGTCATTGAGAGTGTTTTGATTGAGATGCAGGCTTGGAACTTCCCCCTTTAGAAGTGGAAGCCTCCCAACGTCCAGACCTTTGAGGGGTAGCACCCTGCCCCCTAGAAGATTTGTAACCTGTAGTCCTGGAACGGTTCTATCTGCTGGTTTCAGGAAAGGTCCAACTCTTAGAAGGATAATTCCTGCTAAAGCGCGGGGCGTGAACTTGCAGAAAATCCTTAATAGTTTGCATGGACTTAGCCTTATGCTCCATCTTCTTCAGTACTACTTCTGCTTTGCTGCCAAAAAGACTGTCTTTATGCAAAGGTACATCCAAAAGCTTAGCCTTGACAGGTTCTGGAAAAGGCTGTTCTGAGCCAAGAGTGCTTTCTAACAACAGATCCAGTAGCCATAGCCCTGCGGGAGAGGCCTCAAGGATGTCAAAACCACAATGCAAAAAATGCTTATTGACCAGACTTGCTGACTTCAAGTAAATCCTGCATGTCTTTACTCTCTGCCAAAAGAGGTACACTTGCTATCCTAGACTTAATAGTCTCCAAGGTGTGCTGCTGGTACTTCAGCATATGAAACAGACAAATGGTAGCCCTAATAGCTAGGGTGGTAGAGGTATAAACCTTCTTTTGCCCCACCTATCTAGGTTCCTAGACTCCCTGTTAGAGGGAACAGTATTCCTGGTAACAGTGGCCTTCACTCCTTTAGGGCCCTGAGAAATAACCTCTGGATCTGACAACAGATTCCTGAACAGAAACAGATGAGAATTAGGGACTCTGTAGTACCTGTCAGGTTTCCTGGGAGCAGGAGGAACCGAATTTGAAGACAAGGAATTTACCAGAAAAACATCAACAACTTCCAACACAGAGGGAATAGAAAGAGGCTTATGCTGAGGTAAATCCGGAAACTCCCTAATCCATCTCTTGGGGTTAATCCTGACTTTCCCATTTAAAATGTTCTGAGGGTATTTAAAGTATCACCAAAAGAAAAATCCCCTGGAGGAGAGGCCGAAGAGATGGACTCCTCTACATCTGAATACTCAAAAGGAGAAAAAGCCTGAGAAAATTCCTCTTCATCAGTAGAAATGCTGGAAGAATCAGAACCTGAGCATGACAAAATCTCAGGAGAAACATCCCTACTCCTTTTAGGAGGAGGAGGCTGAGAACCCCCCAATAAGACTCAACAAATCATTAGCCATTTTAACCATTTGGGACTGAGGGGAACGAGAAGAAGCTGGAGCCTGCCTTTCCACAGGCTTATGAAAGGAAGATTTACCTGCAAGCCCGAAGGACTCGGGAGGCCTAGCAAACACCGAAGTTGCAGCAGAGGTTGAAAAAAGTAGTTTGCTGTCAGAACGCAAAATGGAGGCCTCGGACACGGGAGTCAGCTTAGTGGCTCCGGCAGAAGAGGCAACCGACAACAGGGCGGAAGCCGAGGCCTGAGACCTAAGGGACTCTGACTATCAAGGCCTGCGGTTGTACATCTGCGGACTGCAGGGACTGCAAAGGAATCTCACTGGCTACCGTCTGACTGATGACCAACTTAACCTCATCCGAAGACTTAAGTTTCTGAGGCCTGTCGCGGTCCTTATCCTTACGTTTCTTCAGAACATCCAAAGCCTGAAGACCGGCGGACGCCATACCAACCAACTTAGGCCAAACACCAAAATGCCTAGCCAACATCTTAGCCCAACAATGGATAGTACGCGGATTAAAGGAGGCACAGAGATCACACTTGGGAATGTTGTGGTCAAGGCCTTAACAAATAATGCAATAGGAATGAAAATCTCTATTGAGAATCTGGTTTCCACAGGTAAGGCAATGATTAACTTTTTCTGACATTCGATAAGGCAAGAAAAAAGGATACCAATGGGGTACTTTGCTGTAGTAGACTTCAACTCTTGTAGTCAGAAACCAACAAAGGTAAACTGCCGATCGGTTTCCTACCACATCCCAAAGACATGCTGTAGGTGGATTGGAACTCTAAATTGGCCCTAGGTATGAGTGCATGTGTGTGTAGGTGCCTTCTATAGAAGGCTGGGTGCCGGGATGGCAACTCGAAACTGTAAAATTCCACTGAAAAGCTTCTGCTTCGGGCTCTGTGGCAAGGAAGACTGAGGAAGTGACGTCGGCTGCCTCCTTTTGTATCAGACGCCCTGACGTCCTTTAAAACCGACGGCAACTGCCATTTTTACTTACCTTCGGTATTCTGACCGACTGAGGGCTATCGGGAGCCGGATAACCCATTTGTTAGAATTGTAACAGTGAAACACGAACATCAAGAGAAATTTCAATACCTATGATAAAAAGTACAGTTTTGTACCTACCATAAATGTAGATGTCCGATAGGTATTCATCTGCAGTCATCACATATGGGTTGTCCTGCCTCAGGCAGCCCTTCGGTCGGCCGGATTCCAAAGTCTGGGTCCGGCGTCGGCTGATGTCGCTCCCTCCCCGACGTCACAACGCCTGGGGTATAAAAGCGCCAGCCGATGCCATGTTCCTCAGTTTTTCTTGCCCCAGATGCCAGGTGACCTCTAGGAAGGCTAAATTTGGAAAAATGCAGTAAAAAATCCAAACATTTGCAAATATATATATATATATATATATATATTAACAAATACACCATAATAGATCCCCCAGCTAGCTAATAGAGAGGTAAGCACCCTAGGAGTACCACAGAGGGGAAGGAGGGAGAGTAAACCTGACTGCAGATGCATACCTATCGGACA
This sequence comes from Protopterus annectens, assembly GCF_019279795.1. Taxonomy (NCBI): domain Eukaryota; kingdom Metazoa; phylum Chordata; order Ceratodontiformes; family Protopteridae; genus Protopterus; species Protopterus annectens. Next base: position 459,513,252 of record NC_056731.1, read on the forward strand.
TCTACATTTATGGTAGGTACAAAACTGTACTATGTCCTTCAAGGATGCATCTGCAGTCATCACATATGGGTAGAATACCATAGCCAATCTGGGGGTGGAGGTACTAGGAAAAGGATGGTGTAGCTAAGATACCTTGCAGGACAGCCGAAGCAAAGCCTGCTCTGGATCTGGAATATAAAGGTAAATTGTAATGCTTGGCAAATGTATGCACGGAGCTCCATGTGGCAGCTTCTAAAATGTCTTTTGTAGCCACCCCTCTTAAGAAGGCTGTGGAGGTGGCTCTCGTAGAATGAGGTCTAATGTTAGCTGGTACAGTCTTTCCATGAAATGAGTAACAAAAGCGGATGCAATTTCCTATCCATTTTGAAATTGTCTGTTTGGAAATTGCTTTTCCTTGAGTACCAGCAGCATATGCTACCAGCAGCTGGTCAGTTTTTCTGAAACCTTTAGTTCTGTCCAAGTAGTAGCGCAACTGTCTGTGAATGTCCAGGGTGTGCAGCAGTTTCTCCCCTTTGTTTTGTGGATTTGGGAAGAAGGTAGGCAAGTGAATAGCTTGATTCAATGAAACCCTGGATACCACCTTTGGCATAAAAGTAGGATTAGTTCTTCATGAAACTCTATCCTGATGGAAAATAATAAAGGGCTGAACTGCCATCAGGGCCTGCAATTCCGAAACTCTTCTTGCTGAGGTTATTGCCAGAAGGAAAGCAGTCTTCCATGAGAGGTACTGTAGATCTGCAGATGCTGCTGGCTCAAATGGAGGCAGTGTTAGTTTTTCCAACACATAGTTAAGGTCCCAAGCAGGTAGAGGAGGTTTCCTAGGAGGTTTGATGTTTTTGATTCCCCTTAGAAACTGTCTTAGGAGAGGATGAGAAAAGACAGGAGGGTCAGTATTGTACTCTGCTGAAATTGCTGAAGCATGAATCTTAATAGAAGAGTAAGACAGCCCATTGTGGAACATTTCTGCCAAATATTCCAGGATATGTGCCATGTTCATCTTTGTCGCATCTAGGCCCTTTGTGGTGTTCCAGATGAGAAATCTTTTCCATTTTGCTGAATATGCCTTCCTTGTGGAAGGGCGGTGAGTTTCCAGAATAATATTCTTTACTCTGTGGGATAGCTTATCCTGTAGAGGAGTCAAGGTATTCTCCAGGCTGTTAGTTGCAATGTTTTCAGGTTGGAATGTAGAGTTTTGTAGTTGTGCTGTGTCAGGAGAAGTGGCCATAGAGGTAGGGGCCATGGCTTCGTACGTGATAAGCTCCTTAGCAGTGGGTACCAGTGCTGTCTTGGCCAGTCCGGAGCTATCAGGATAACTTTTGGCTGCTCTGCCCTGATCTTCAGTAACACCTTGGTCATTAATGGAATGGGAGGGAATGCATAACACTGTCAGATTTCTCCAGCTGAAAGAGAGAGCATCCACTTTCCACGCTTGTGGGTGGTATGTCCTTGAGCAGAATTTCTTTAGTTGATGATTGTAGGGAGATGCAAATAGATCCATGTCCAGGCTCCCCCAAAATTGTGTTATCTGTTGGAAACTGTCTGGGTGCAGCATCCATTCATGTGCATCCATGATATTTCTGCTTAAGCTGTCCGCCAGTATATTGTCCTTCCCTGGCACAAACTGAGCTTGTAGCTGTATATTGAGTTTCAAGGAAAGATCCCATAGATTCTTTGCCAGCCTGCACAGAGGGTAAGAATGGGTACCCCCTTGCTTGTTTATGTACCACATAACTGTGGTGTTGTCTGTCCTTATTAGTAGATGGCCTTGATGCAGAAAGAGTTTGAAGGCCTCGATTGCATGTATCACTGCTAGCATTTCTTTTTGATTCATGTGCATGCATAGCTCCTTTCGTGACCACTGTCCTTGGATACCTCTGCCCTCCATGTGTGCCCCCCAACCTAGGTCTGAAGCATCTGTTGTAATAGTTTGGGAGGCTTTTGGCTTTGTGAAGGGCAGCCCTCTGTTGGATTGGCTGGCCTGAGCCCACCACAGAAATTCCTTGTGAAGGCATGGGATGAGTGGGATTAAAGTTTCCAAGCTGTGACTTGTGCTGAGTCCATAAACTCCTTAGGTACCACTGTAGCTTTCCCATATGTAGCCTTGCTTGTGGAATCAAAAGAATACAGGATGCCATGTAACCCAGGGCCTGCAGGATTTTCCTTGCAGTCAGCTGAGTTTGTCTTGTCAGATTCTTGAAGTAATCCGGTAGTTGACTTTGTTTTTCTTCTGTGAGATGAGCCATTTGGGTGGTTGTATCTAGATCCGCACCCAGAAAGGTTATTCTTTGGGATGGAACAAGCCTTGATTTGTGCATGTTGACTGCATATCCCAAGGCCTGTAGAAGACTGATGGCATAATTTAAGTCCTTTATCAGAGTTTGTTGGTTGTCCGCTTGTATAAGGCAGTCGTCCAGATATGGGTAGATTTGAATCCCCTGGAGTCTGCAGTGTGCTATTACTGATGCCAGGCATTTCGTGAATACTCTGGGCGCAGTAGATAAGCCAAAGGGCAATGCTGAGAATTGATAATGCCCTGACCCTGCAAGAAATCTGTGGTATCTTCTGCAACTTTGTCTGATAGGGACATGCAGGTATGCCTCCTTGAGGTCTAGAGTAACCAGCCAAGACCCCTTGCCCAGCATGGGAAGAAGTTGCTGTAGAGTCAGCATTTTGAATTTTGGCACAATGAGATAAGTATTCAGTACGGACAAGTCGAGAATAGGTCTCCATTGATGCTCTTTTCTTGGAACAAGGAATAGTCTGGAGTAAAATCCTTGGCCTTGTTCTGAAATAGGAACTCTTTCTATGGCTTTCATTTGAAGTAAGTTTGAGATTTGTTTCAAAGCCTCTGTCCTTTGTTTTGGTGGCAGGCCTGGTATGCCTTTTCTTTTTGGCAATGTGTGGAAATGGAACCTGTATCCGTTGTCTATTTGGAGTGTCCATTTGTCTCTTGTAATGTTGTGCCAATTTCTTGAGAATAAAGAAAGATTTCCGCCCAAAGGTGCTTCTAATTGAGCCCTGGTTGGCGGAGTCAAAGCAGAGTCATTGAGTTTGTCCTTGTGCAGCAGTTGCAGATCCTGAACTGCCTGTCTGGATTGGAGGTAGCCATTGACGGCCTCAGTTGGAGCCCCTAGCTTGGCCTCTACCTCTGGCACGCCTGTTTCTGCCCCTTTGAAATCTTTCTGTGTCCGGAAAAGACCAATTCTTGGAAGGCCAGTTTCTGCTAAATCTAGGTGGTTGGACTTGAAGAAAATCTTTAACTGTTTGTACAGATTTTGCCTTTTCCTCAAATTTCTTTAGGACGTCTTGAGCAGTGGAACCAAATAACTTTTGCTTTTCCAGTGGAGCATCCAAAAGCTTAGCTTTAACATGTTCTGGCAGAGATTGTTCCTTCAGCCAAGCATGCCTGCGTATGACAATACCTGTCATTGCTGACCGACATGAAGCTTCCAATGCATCATAACCTCATTGCAAGAAATGGTTGCTAACCTGCTGTGAATTATGTACCAGATCCTGAAGGGATTTACGGTCAAGGGGTTCAGAAGAAGGCAATTTCTTATGCATTTCTTCTAACAAATACTCTTGATACTGTATCATGTGAAATTGACAATTTAATGCCCTCATAGCAAGAGTGGCAGAAGTATACACTTTTTTACCCCATCTCTCTAATGCCCTGGACTCCTTTGCAGAGGGGAGTGGGTTCTTAGTAGAAACAGCTGCAACCCCTTTAGGGCCCTGTGAAATAGTTTCAGGGTCAGCAGAGTGGGCCTTATAAAGAAAATTGTGCGTTTCCGGGACCCTGTAATACCTATCAGGCTTAACGGGAGCCGTAGGCAGAGTGTCAGGGGTCATACTAGAGTCAGAAAATACATCAATCACATTTAAAACAGGAGGAATAGCCAAAGGTCTATGCTGAGGTAAATGAATAAAAGTTCTTAGTCTTTTCCTGGAGTCAGAATATTCTTGGCCCTGCCATTTGAAATGCTCTCTCATAGTGTGAAGGGTCTCCCCAAAGGAAAGCTCTTCAGGAGGGGAGGCTGAGGGAATAGATTCCTCTACATCCGAATCCTCGTAGGCCGAGTAAGCCTCCTCCTGGAAGACTGAGTGATCCGAGCCAACAGAGGCCTCCTCTGAGGAAAGGGGATCAGGGGGATCCATCCTGGGCCTTTTGTCTAGAGGGGGTTGGGAGCCCCTATCCGGATGAGGCTGAGAGCCCCTAATTAAGGAGATCAGGTCCTCTGCCAAAGTTAAAATCTGTGAACTAGAAGAAAAGAAAGAAATGGAGAGAGGTTTGGTATTTGAACATTTCACTGGTGCTCTGTGATTTTGGTGTTGACACTATAGAGGAGAAGACCGTGGTCCAAGGCGTTCTTTTTGTTTGTTTAACTAGAAGAAAGTCCCTGAGGAATAACTTTGGGAGGCATGGTTTTAGTGCGTTTTGCAGCTTTAGCCCTGGTGAAGGCCTTAATAGACATGGATGCAGGAGGCCTGGCTGCACCACGTGCTGGTGTAGCTTTATCTAAGGGTATGATGTCGGAAGATTCCCATATACCAGTTTCGGAAGGCATTTCTGTAACCGACTCGGTAGGAGCCTCCGGGACCGAGGCTGTCAGTTGTATTATTTCAGGGTTCGGAAGTTCCAAGGACTCTGTATCAGCCGAAACAGAGACACTCGCGGTAGGCCTAGCCGCGGTTTCAGCCGAAACCGCGGGCTGCGTGTGTCGGTCCTTGTCTTTCTGTTTCTTAATTAAATGCGATGTCGGGGTTTCTGACGGCATTTTGTAAGCAAAACTATCCCCAAAAAACTCTTCTGTGAACTCCGACCGACGTCTAAGGGTGCGTCGGTTGAAAGAAGCGCAGGCAGAGCAGGCCGAGACTTCGTGGTCTGGGCCTAAGCAAGGAAGACAATAAGAGTGGAAATCCTTATGAGGTATTTGTTTCCCACAAGTTAAACAATTATTAAATTTTTCTGACATCGGCTGAGGCAAGAGAGAGAGAGTCCCCAACGGGGTACTTAGCTTTTGAAGTCTTTGGATAGCGAAATTACAGGAGCTGGCCGACCGGCACTTGCCAAATGCTTCTGCTTCGGGCACCATGCGGCAAGAAAGACTGAGGAACATGGCGTCGGCTGGCGCTTTTATACCCCAGGCGTTGTGATGTCGGGGAGGGAGCGACATCAGCCAATGCCGGACCCAAACTTTGGAATCCGGCCGACAGAAGGGCTGCCTGAGGCAGGACAACCCATATGTGATGACTGCAGATGCATCCTTGAAGGACATCCAGCTATATTAAGTTTACAAGGGTAAGGGAACATTAAAAGAAGAAAATATATGATGAAAAGGTTTAACTTATCTGAAAATAAGCAATGAAGCTCAACAGCTATGTCATCCATGTCTAGCGAAAAGCAGCAAATGAGATTTAAGGTAACTTAGGGCTGGTGCATTTGGGGTAAGGCAGCAGCTCGAGCTTTTTGGTTACCACAAGCTTTAGTAATGGCAGAGTCAGATCCTAGGATCAGATCCAAACAAATCAGTTGAGGAGAGAATATAAATTGACATCAAACGTTGCTGTTTAAGAGAGTTTCAGTCTGAGTGATACAAATATTTCTCCATGTACAAGATGCACATTCTTTTACAATCAAGCTTTACAAAGCTTTCCACAATGGGAATAAATATTCTTATTAACTATCTGCAGGGATATAAAATATAGTTTTCCATCTCACATAAGGTGTTTCCCAGGAAAATTACTCTACTTATAAGCATACACATCATTTGCTTACTTTGCATGACAAATACTTCATTTTGTCAGTAAATCATTGCACAATGTATTTCTTCTTTGACATATTTTTGTACTTACAAAATGAGAAGTCATGAGAGGCTATAAGGTAAATTTGTGAACTGATGACTGTCGTCAAACTTTACCACTTTTGTCAAATGTATTAAGTCCAGATACTGTTTTAAGCATGTGCATTGTGTTGACCGCTTGTCAGTAACAGCATTGCAAAAATAGTTAAGACTATTTGTGACAGACTATTTCTGTGAACTGAGAGAATAACTGAGACAAAGGAATTAAACAGAGACCATTAAGAGGCATTTATAGAAGTTAAATTTCTAGGCACACATTATACGTTACATGGATTCTCTAATAGCTACATTTTGTGCTGTCTGAAAGCACTATTCAAGAGTATACTACAGCGTTGTACACACAAAATAGTTCACAGCTCCCATCGCCGCACTACAGACAAAGCAAAAGTAGAAATTATGAAATGGTTTCATTACAAAGGGATACTTTGTATTACATTAAGAGAAAATAATTTAATCACTTTTCTTAAAGAAGTGACATTTGAAAATTATGCATTAATAGATTACAACTCTTGACTAATGCACGTCTGGCTAAGGTAAATGACAAATGTAAACATTCGAAGGGGATTACTAGGCTAAAGTCGCCATAGGCCTTTTTAAGACTAGATATACTATCCCAAAAGTATATGAAATGATTTAATACCCCAGAATAATTTTAAGGGCTAGATACAGACTTGAGAAATTGCTGGTCAAGTATTAACTGGCTGCCTCTGTCCATAAGGGACAGGTATGAGACCAGGGATACATTTCCAATTCCTTATCCACTGGTCCAAATTGCTCTTATGAATTTGGTTAGGGAAGAACTCTCCTTCACATGGATGGGAAGCCTCTTCCAGAGGATGGGTAGGCTCCGAGATGCATACCTCTGCCTCAAGGATGTTACATTTATGTTGCTAACAAGGTTTAAGCCCTGAGATTGGGTATTTCTGATGCTGTTTGTTTTGCAGATGTGCAGCAGGTTCATTAGAGCAGGATTAGATAATGTGTAATGCGTTGTACACCACTTTTTTTTTTTTTTTTTTTTTTTTTTTTTTTTTTGAGTTAGTGCGTTTTGAGTTTCTTTGTACACCATGCAGATATCACCTTCACAGTACTCTGTGGGAGACCAAGTACAGGGGCAGGGTTTTCAGGCAGTGTGCAAAGATGTATTTATGCCCTGTACTCTAATGTAAGGAACCATGGTGCAGCAGTTAGCGTCAACTCACAGCAATAGGTTCTCTGGTTCGATCCTTGGCAGGAGTGCCTTCTGTGCTGAGTCTGCATGTCCTCCCTGTGGTCGTGTGGGTTTCCTCCGGGTGCTCCGGTTTCCTTCCACATCCCAAAGACATGCTGTAGGTGGATTGGAACTCTAAATTGGCCCTAGGTGTGAGTGCATGTGTGCGTGGGTGCCTTCTGCAGAAGGTTGGGCACCAGGCTGGCAACTCAAAACCATAAAATTCCACTGCCAATCATGAGCAGACAGGTGATGCACTGTGATGACCCTAACTGGGAAAAGCCGAAAAAAGAAGAAGACTACTCTTTTGTACGGAACCTCTGCTGACACTCCAGTAGTTGCAAACAAAAACAGGCGCTAGGTACTCAATGACTGGTCTTTTGAAGAACAACCACACAGGAACAATGATGTCCTTGGACTTAGGTGCCACATCTTGCTTATAACTTGTGCAATGTAGAATAATTTCACCACTGTAAAGACACGATGGTCAAAGGCCAGGTTTATGTCTACATGCATTTAGAAATCCCTGACCTCTGGGTCTATTCTTATGGGGATGTCGGGGGTGTAATTACAAATGTGATAATTTCCAGAGGTGGCCATCTTGCCAAAGGATACTGTTATACACTTCTTTGCATTGACTCTTGGACGATGGCTCTGACAGTTATTTGTTTGTGTTAAGCCTTCGTGAAAGATGATTGCAACTTTGAGGGGAATTTAATGACTGCACTTAGTTCGCCGTCATCTGCAAACTTGGTCAATCACAGGCCCATGACCACAGCACATTAAATGCCATAGAGAAGAGGCTCCAGCACCCAGCCATGCAGCCTCAACTGGCGATGGAGCTCTCTGTGGAAGTAGCATCTCCTACACCAACTTGATTGAATCTGTGAATCAGCTAGCCATTCACTGGGTGACATATAGGTTTATGTCTAATTTAGTGAGTTTATCTACAACGCCTGTGAGACTTGGTGTCAAATCCTTTGGCTAGGTCGAGGTAGGCAACGTGCACTGTTTTGCCCTCATCCATGGCATCAGTGACCTTCTTGAAGAAGTCCACCAGAATGAGTAGACCTGACCTGCCCATGATGAAATCAAACTGGGTTGGATCCAATGTCTGTAGGTTTTGTATGTTACAATTTTTCATTTCCATGATGATTCTTTCCATGGCTTTGCATATCAAACTAATGAAACATATGGGTCTACAGATAGCCACTCCTTGCGCAGACAGATAAAATCCTGTTCTCCATTCACTTATCACAATTCATGTCTGGAGACTATAAATCTATGCAATAAAACATCTATATTGAGCTATAAAGTTTTAAGAGTTTTATGACATTTGTTATACTATTTTCTCAGGAGTTTCAGTGTTGGGTTTTCTTTTTAAGCATAGACATCAAATTTTATTACTATACCAGATAATTTGGCTTGTTTTATATTGTTTAATATTGGTTGTAAAGGTACTGTTAATATTACACTGTCCCTTCACGCAGAAATACTTTTAGATTGTAAATGGTATTTAAACAAGGAAGTGATAATGAAACAATAGTTATTCTCATCAAGACCTCTTACATCACACAAAAGCAATTCCTCAACTTTCTACTCAAATTTGTTTTATTTAAACTTATATTTCTTCGAATAAAAGCATGTTTCACCAGTTCCCTGGTCTAGTAGTTTGCAATACCCTACGCACCATTTTTTTTCTTTTTTAATTGCACCTAGTGGGCCTGCTGGGTAATATTTCAAGACATTTAGTAAGCTTCCTTGGATATTATTAGGGACCACTGATGCAGTGTTCTTGATCTTAGACACCCCAATGAGGACCTGCTCCCTAGTGTCAGGGTATGGTTGAAGATATTTCCTCAAAGTCGACAGGAAGGATTTTGCCAGTAAGCTTATATACTACTACTATACTTAAATGTCTAGAATAGAACCAAAATAACTGTCTTTTATACATGTTAGTGTTCACAGTATAACTGATGTACTTTTATTTAAATATCTCTGCAAATTCTTTGTAAAATCTGCACTGCAACTGTCAATGTATAGGTTCATAGGTTGGTACTAGGCTATCAGCCCTAGGGCCTATTCAAGCCTAGCTGTAACAATTCCCTGGATACTTCTTCCCACAATATTTACTTCCCTGGACCCCTGTCTAGCAAGGCGACTGACATGATCCCCGGGATGAATTTCCTATCTCCCATCCAATCGTCAACGTTCCTTTTGAAGCAGGCCAAGGATTCACTCTGCTTGACATGTACGGGCAGTCTATTCCAGAGTATGGGGAGTCTCTGGGCCAGGAACCTATCCCTCCAGTATATTTTGTTCATTGTGATGACAAGGTTTAGATCCCTGGAGCGTGTGGCTCAGAGGGAATGGGCTTTCTTTAAGTGGAGCATGTCCAACAGCTCATGGTTTGACATGGCCTTATATGTTAAGCAGAGATCGCCTCTGAGTAGACTATATGCCACAGAGTATAACTGGAGTTTTTTTTAGGCGGTCAGCATAGGGCATCTGCTTTAGGCCTGTGATTATTTTAGTGAGGTATTTCTGCGGCCTTTCCAACTGTTGCAGATGTCTTGTGAGGTACATAACAAATGGGGCACTGCGCTCTATAATGGGTCTAATGAGGGATGAGTACAGTGGGACAATGACCTTTTTTCTGGATGAAAAGCCCTTAGTGATGAGGTGTGCCATATAGGATTTCATGACTTGAGGTGATGTGGTTATCGGTGAGACCACTGTCCACCTGTGACCCTAAGTCTCTCATCACACTTTCAGTGTTTAGTGTACTGCCACCTATGTGGTAATTCATGGGTACAAGTTTCTTCCCAAAGGGGATAACTATACATTTCTTGGCATTAAGCTTGAGCCCATGGCTCTGGCACCAAGCATCTGTTTCTTTAAAGCCCTTTTGTAGAATATTCACATCATTTGGGGATTCAATAATGGTTCTCAGTTTGCAGTCATCTGTGAACTTTGTTAAACAGAGTCCCTTAGTGTTGGCCTGTACTTCAGAGAAGTAGATGCCAAACAAGAGGGGTCCCAGGACTGAACCCTGAGATACTCCACTTGTCACGAGTTGGATTTGGAGTGAGCTACTTTTACAGTGTGGGTTCTGTCAGTAAGCAAGTTGGCAACCCATAGAGTGACGTAGGGATTTATGCCCAGCTTAGTAAGTTTATCTATGATTCCAGAGTGGGGGATGGTGTTGAGGTAGTCTTCAGAGCTTTTCTCCCAGAAAACCCACTGAAAAATGGGCTTCCACAGAAGATGGAATATCCCAGTAAACCTGTACACAGTTTCTGTGAACAGCTCTGAATAGGCAGCAGTGTTCTCAGAGTTTGGGGGTCTGAGTTTTGCTAGGGTGCCACTTAATACTAGCTATAAATCTTAAGAGTAATTCTCAGATGTTCCAGAGTTAACTGGGTTTAAATTTTATTTTAAAGGAGACGGTCTTATGGTCTAACCTGACACATGATGTTACAGTAGAGGGGATGCAAAGCTCACTCATTTCTAAGGCCAGGTAAAGAATGTTAGCATGTCTAGCAGGCATCCAAACCAACTGGTTCACACTGTCTGTGTTCATAAAGTCCAAGTATCTCTGAGCTTGCATGTTTGAGGCTGTATATTATTCTCAGTATGAGTTAAAAGTTACCCATGAACATATTGGGCTAAAAGGTATAGGTCTCCAGTACACTTAAGTATACAAGAGCTTCATAGATTATACAGGGAGATCTACAACTCTGCAAGACATGGCATGGGACTTTGCTGATGCTAAGTGGGACATGGAGAAACTCAAGGAATTCAAACTTTGACCAGCCTTGAGGTGTGTTTCTTTGATGTAAATTATAATTCCTCCATCTTTTGTCCCTTCCTGCAGAGTAGATGGTCTAAACATGTGGAAGGCATTACAGTCCTGCACTTTTATGGTACTCCCTATGGCTTTAAACCATGTCTTAGTAACTGCACAGACAAGCTGAAAAGGCTGACAAAGGAATCTTGATTGAAGAGTTAGGTGACAGGATAAACAGCTCACACAAAGTTTAGAACAAGTACGGTTGCCACCTTTTCAAATGGCAAAAGTGGGACATTTTCGGGACAAACATCAGATTTTACAAGCTGACACACCCACGGTCAGTACAAAGGATAGAACTTAACTTTTTTGCCTAAATAAAAGCTTATTCTTGTAGCATTTTAGTTGCTTATTCTATTTCTTATAACATTTAGGTATTTTAGATACAGAATAACCTTTATTATGCAACTACTACATAAAATATAGAACATAATTATGTCCTACAATCTCAGGACATTTGCCATTTTTACTATTTTTTGCCAGGACACAATTGCCCAAAGAGGGACTTCCCTCGCAAAGTGGGACAGGTGGTAACCCTAAGAACAAGGGAAACTAGTCCTGGATGGGTGTTGGTTTCTTTTTTGGAACCAACTTGAAAAGGTTTTACATTAATTTATGACTTATTAGAAGGATTTCTCGTCTTCCTTAATACCTGTTGAACATCCTCAGAAAAATGGTACTAAATTCTATCATCCATACAGTCAATTGTCATTCTTTGGGGTCAGGATGTATCCAACACCCCTGTTCATGTGCAAGTACATCCACAGTCTGAGGAAGCTTGCGGCAATTGCACCTGGCCATTTCCAAAATAAGTGAGAACCACTGCTGCCTGGGCCAGAAGAAAGTCAACACAATGATCTTTGGGGTAACCTTTTGAATCGCCATAATAACCCTGGACATTAGAGAAAAAAAGTATAAAAGCATATAGAACATCCCTATCAAAAGAACAGAAAAAGTACCAGTCTTCCAAAGGCTTTCTTGCATGAAGTTCTGGAGTAGGATTTTGCCAAATGATTATGGAATGGAGGCTAAAAAGATCCATTTCAGGTGTCAACACAGTTGCATCAATGTCCTAGAAGACTCCCAAATTCAATTTATATTCAGGAGGGTCTGTCCTTGTCCTGTTCAGATAGTCTGCCACACAATTCTGATACGATATGTAAAATGCCTGTAGTTTGAAACTATGCTGAAAAATTGTATCGCAGGCTACCATGGTTGGTCTGCACAGTGGGTAAAAGCTCATGCCCCCTTGCCAATGTATTCCATCATTGTAGTGTTGTCTGTAAACACTTGTACAGGTTCTGGAGACCAAAGATAACGGACAGTTGAAAGCATTTATAAGTGCAAACACCTTTTCTTATGCTTGTGTGTCGCTGGTCCATCATTTCGGTTTCAAAGACTCTGTATTTTATCCCAAAATACTGCTCCTCAAGCAAAGTCAAAGAGTCTATAGTGACAGACTGTGCTGGAACAGATATGGAGAATGGGAGACCTGGATTCTGACAAATTGTCTCCACCAAAAAAATCTCCATTTTCACAAACCCCAAAACTGGAATCTGGAATGCCAGAGAATGTTGATGCTGGGACCATCATGATTTTAAGAACCAATGAATTTTATTCCTAAACGGTATTGTTAGAGGACTCAATAGAATCACACATGCCATGAGACCAGAATCCTAAGAAATTCCTGTGCTAACAGTGAAGTTTAAGAAAAACTCAGGAACAGACCTAGTCAAAGTAAATTTTACTGTCATTTAGGACTACACAAGTGCAGCCTAAACAAAACTCCAAGCATCGAATCAGAACACACTGAATTCCTGAACAGGATGAACAACTCCTTTGGCAGATCTGAAGAAAACAATGTGGCTGCTAGAAGGCTACCTATCTATCAGAAAAAGGGGCTGCTCAGCCTCAACTCCAATGAAGCAAGATCTCAGCTTAAGAAAGTGAACCCCAAGAAGGCTGCTGGTCCTGATAAAATACTGGGCGAAATAATTAAAGGCTATGCAGACCAACAATACTCTCAGTTCTGATATTATCAATACGTCCCTTATTCGTGGTAAAGTCCACTCTTGCTTCAAGGTGACGAATACTGTCCCCCCCCAAAAAAAAAAAAGCTAATCCAGCCTGCCTGAATGCCTACAGACCAGTTGCTCTAACTTAAAATGTCATGAAGTGCTTTGAGAGACTAATTAAAAGGCATCTGTCAGCTAACCTTCCATCCACCTTCAACCCTCTACAGTTTGATTATCTGGCTAAAACCAAGAACACCAATACCATGACAGGAATGACTAGGACCAGTCAAAATAAAACCTTCATTATTTGCGTTAAAATCAGCCAAAACGGCCCTATAGCACCACAGATAATCCAACAATTGATACAGCCAGTACGGCCCAGAGACGCCACAGATTATTCAAAAGTTGAGCGTGCTTTCCCTTTGCCCAATGCAAAGCTTAATCAGAACAAACAAATCAAGTAAATCAATGAATATATAACTTCCTGTTCAATTAATCTATTAAATCATTGCAATACCATTATGTTGTTCATATTCCATATACCTATACTTAAACAAAATGTGTAGAAATATGATACTTAAATATTTAAAACCAAAATGTATACAAGTAGCAGGACATTTAAAATGCTCGCAATGTTGTAAAAACTGGTCGCTGAACTAAAAACAGTTCATTCATGTATAACCAGATTTACATAACCGTTAAAATTCTCAAATAGATATGAATATCAAAATTAACAGCCTAAACCTGAGTCAACAGTGATCTACGTATAATCAATCAATAAATAAAAAAATCACTACCTATTAAATAGTTAGTATGCGATGTATAAACCATAAAGCAAGTAGAATAATGAAAAAAGAAAAAAATAAGAAAGAAATAATTCAACATGTATCTTTAAATACATAATTATGCATCATGTAAAAATGTGAGAATATTCAAACACACTTTGTTGAATAATATGTTATAACTTAGCCTGCCTCAATTTCAAAACGCTGTTAATACTAATATTGTCGTTAAGACCTGGGGGCTTGCTGGCATCAGTTTTAAGCTGCCAAAAGAGTTCACAGAACTCAATTTTTGATTCCCAGTTGCCCCCCTTGGATCAATGCTGATTTGTTCAATCACAGCAAATTTTATATTCACGTTGTTGCAAAATAAAGAATGTTAAACAAAAGAAATCTAATGCTTTTTATAATCAATTTCATAAATGTGCTCATAAATTCTTTTCCTAAGAGTTGTTATTGTGTCTTTCGGCTTTTCCCAGTTAGGGGTCGCCACAGCGGAACTCCGGTCCGCTAATGACTGGTAGTTGATTTTTACGTGCCGAGTTACCAGCCCTGACGCACAACCTTCAACGAAGGTATGCCCATTTGTGCATGTCATCACGCAGAAGACGCTCTAGCTGAGAATCGAACTGACATTCTTTTCCTAAGAGTACGTGCTGATTTCCCAATATAAAAACTATTACAACCTATGCAAATACCTCTATAAACAATTCCTTTTGTGGCACAATTAAAATATTTTGAAGGTGTAAGTTTAATTCTTCTAGAAGGAATCCAAATTTCCCGTTGTTGTAATATATACTCACATTGTCTACACATCCCGCATTTATAAGTGCCTTTTTTGGAATTAACATAACACATCTTTTCCATCTCCTTCCTCTCAAATACATCTTTTAAATTCATACCCCTCCTTCTTATAAAAGATGGTTGAGGGGAGGTGTATTTCCCAATGTCATTGCTTATCTTAAGCAAAGGCCAGTATTTCCTGATAATCTCTTCAACTATACCAGATGTAGTCCCAAATGTGTGTATTAAAGTTTGATCAACTTTGTCTTCCTTTTTACCCTCTGGATTTGTGTTGCTAGCCTTTAATCCAAGAAGGGAAATCAATACGTACTCTTAGGAAAAGAATTTATGAGCACATTTATGAAATTGATTGTATAAGTATAGGTATATGGAATACGAACAACATAATGGTATTGCAATGATTTAATTTATTAATTGAACAGGAAGTTATATATTCATTGATTTACTTGGATTTGTTTGTTCTGATGAAGCTTTGCATTGGGCAAAGGGAAAGCGAGCTCAACTTTTGAATAATCTGTGGCATCTTTGGGCCGTACTGGCTGTATCAATTGTTGGATTATCTGTGGTGCTACAGGGCCATTTTGGTTGATTTTAACGCAAATAAAGAATGTTTTATTTCGACTGGTCCTGGTCATTCTTGTCGTGGTATTGGTGTTCTTGATTATCTGGCTAACAGATCCACTGCAGATGCTATTTCAATGGCACTCCATCTCTCACTTGATCATCTGGATGGAAGAAACAACTATGGCAGGTTGTTTATTGACACTGACTCAGCATTCAATACAGTGGTTCCTATGCAGCTTATTGACAAGCTTGTACATCATGGAGTTAAACAAGCTCATGTAAAACTGGATCCTCGACTTCTTGACGAACAGACCACAGAAAAGGTGTGTGGGCAACACCATGTCGGGATGCATAATACTCAACAATGGTGTTCCACAGGGTTGCGTGCTAAGCCCTCTGTTTTTTCACCATCCTCACCCACGACTGTTCTGCAAAATACAACACCAATCACATCACTAGGTTTGCACATGCATGATACTATGGTGGTGGGTCTCATTAAAGGGGAGGATGACAGAGCATACAGAGACAAGGTCTACTCATTGACTGATGTGCCAAAAACAACCTAAAACAAGAGAGATCATTATAGACTTCAGGAAAAAGTAAACACCACACTCACCGCTCATGACAAATGGTGAAGAGGTGGAAAGGGTCAAATCAACAAAGTTTTTGGGGGTGCACATTTCAGAGGATCTCTGTTGGACTGTGAATACTGAACAGTGGGTCAAAAAAGCACACCAATATCTCCTCTTTCTCAGAAGGCTCAGAAAAGCAAAGCTCCCACCTACTGTTCTCACCACATTCTAGAGGAGCAGTTAAGACCATTCTAACTAGTAGTTTCACAGTTTGGTTTGGGAACAGTACAATAACAGAAAGACAGAAGCTATAGAAAGTGGTGCAAGCTGCCGAAAAATCATGGGCAAAAACTTACCATCAATTCAGGATCTCTTCGCAGCAATTAGCACTAAACGTGCATCCAAAATAATTCATGACCCCTCTCACCCTACACACAGCTGGTTTACACAACTGTCTTCAGCCAAGATATATTACAGTATCCACTGTAGGACCACCAGATACTTGAACAGTTTCTACCCAACAGTGTTGAGACTTAAAAACTCTGATAACAGCCACCGATTAGTCAGCAATCACTCACAATACATAGCTCATCTGAAAAGTGAACAATATCTTTTTTTATTCTTTGATGTAGCATTATATTTTCTTACATAACCGCAAGTGCCTGCTGTTTGATGCAAATGAATACAGAACAATCTTAACAGATGCAATCCTACACGGCCATGCTGCTATGTACAGCATTTTTCTTATGACTGACGGGGCTTGTGTTTTTGCTGTTATTATTCTTTTATTTATCCTTCTGTGGGTCTTGTACTGAATATCTTATTTTAAATTGAAATGTTATACTGTTCTTGTTATCCTTATCTAGATACAGATCAAACTCTTTTCTCTTGTGGAAGAAAAGCTCTTTGAACTGATGGATCTAAGAAATGCACCAATAAAGCAATCCAGTGAGATGGAGTTAAGACTTTTGTATGCTCTTCTGGAAACACAGTCTGTATCAACCAAGTGAGACATTCCTGATACTATGAAAAAGACTCTGCAAAGGTGAGATGGCTCTCCAAATAAGGAAAAATGTGAATGCCTTGTAGTCTGCAGTACGCTATCACTGGCAATAGCCTCTTTGTAAATACCCCTAGAGACGTGTATAGATCAAAGTGTAATGCAGAGAAATGTAGTGCGACCCAGGTGCAGAAAACCTTAAGGAATGGCAAAAAAATGGATCTATATGAATAAAAGCATCTTTTACAACTAAGGTCACCAAACATCTCAAATGGGGAATGAGATGGAACAAGTTGTGAAGGGATAGCATTTTGAATTTGGGCAGTATCAGAAACTGGTTTAGAAAGGAAAGATAAAAAAAAATTCTCTATGAATCTTATTTCTTTGGCACCAGAACCAGTCTTGAATAAAACCCACCATTCTATTATTCCCCAAGCAAGCAGGTGCTGAATGACATGAAGGGAGAGAGTAGTTTTACCTGGTGGATGAGGGGGAATCACTTGAAAAGGAGGGAGAGACTCCCACTGCCATCTGTAACCTTGATGACTACTTTCAGAATCCATTTAACTGTAATTACCTGTTGCCAGACAGAAATGGAGGTTCAGACTTTCTGAAAGGATTAAAGATTTTTCCAAGATGGGGGGAGGGGGAATCTTGGAGAGATTGTAGAGACTGACTGACAAAAAAGGAAGGCTGAATAATCTGAGTAATTCTCTTAATTAGCTTACATCCTTCCCCACAGTTTTTAAGGACATGTACAGCAGATTTTCCAAAAACGATTTGTCTTGTCTAAGGAATAATTCCAGATTTCAGCTTTAACATCTTCAAGAAGGTTTTGAGTAGCCAACTAAGCAAGCCTACTCATAACAGTTCTAGTGACAGCAACCGTGGAGGTTGCATCAGCAAAATCATAAGCACATTTTGCAACAGTGGGTAGTCACTTCAGACAAAAAAAAAACTGGTAACACTCATACTTCCCTCAGAAGGGGAAAAAATGCCATAACATTCCTCATGTTCTCAAGAGACCATCATGAATTTTAATACATGAGCTTACTGCAGAAGAATTCACTTCCCCAAAATCTATCAAAGCTTTCCCATCCTTGTCAACTGGAGAGGGATTGGTATTAACCACATGTTTAGCAACAGCTGGGAAAACCAGAGAAATAACTGCTGGGGTCTGATGTGGTATTAGTAGGAGTAACTTTACAAAATCTGTCTCCATTCTTGGGGATAGAAGGCTGGCTGTCAGAAAAGTTACAGGCTACAAAAAAATACATCCTCCAATGTTGAAAGAACAGGAGGAATTTATGTTGGTTTGGGAAAATCCAGTTGCAATAAATCAAACTAGTTCTTCAGACAGTGGAAAATCATTACATTCCTACTGAAAAAATTACTCGTTGTGAAAATAGCTTCAGAAAAAGAAAATATTTCAAATGGATTGGCAAAAGCCACTTTCCCAGGTATCTGAATCAGAAACCTAAGGAAATTGTACTCACTAACACTTTGCACTCGGGGCTTGCTGCCCCCTTCGCCGCATCCTAGCTATGCCTCTAGTCCCACCACAAATGTAGGTGATTAAAAATCTTGAAACTCTTCAAAAACTGAAAAATTGCTTTTTCTCTATTGCAAGAAACAACTGAACTGGAAATTTGAAGAGCCTGAACTAAACCCTAGACTAAGCCCAATAAAGCACACGTGTCTACAGTAACTGAGACAAGAGAAGATGTATGCTTACGTTTGTGGTTCTTTTTGACAGGAATTTCTAAAGCAGCAGACTGATTTTTGGCAGGCAAAATCTCCCCAGGAACAAGCATTCCAGTCTAAGCATAGATGTATTTTCTACTTGTCCCAGAACAGGCAACAGTAGCTCACCCTTACTCACAACAGGCACACCCAACACCACAGAGACCATATCTAACCCATGGTTCCATTTATGGTTGTAGTCACTATACCAGAGGGTGCTAAGGAAAAAAGATTAACTGTCTGAGGAACCAGAAATGGCTACAATAGTCTCTCACCAGTCTGTGGCTGAGGCACTTCAGCAGTCTGCTGCAGTGACAAACGCTGTTTATTACCTTCTTTTCATAACTGGTAGAAAGGAGAACCAAGGAGCTAGTATGCTGTTCCGTGCTAAAGCCAAAAAAGAAGCCCATTTACCAGGGAAGACTGGCATCAGGGGCTGGCAAAACAGGTATGTAGTACAAAAGTCTCTGCTAAAAAACACGTTGAAAAGCACTTAACATTTCCTCTGGCTTGCAAAAGTAAACTAACAACTTTTACTAAAGAAAAATGAATTTTAAATTAAACTTTTTTTTACAAAAGAAAAAAATGTTAATATTCCTGTTTATTATAAAAGTCATGCAACAGTTTATAAAAGCAGCTTTACCTAGCATAAAGTAACTATTTTCAAAGAAAAAAGTTCAGTTTTGTTCATTAAAGTAACAAGTGGTAGTTTTTTCATCACCAAAGGGCACTTATTTGTCCAATGGAAAGCATTAAGTGACACTTGATCCTCAAAAGCCCACAATAAAAAGGCTTTTCAGCAGCAGAAAAGCTCAGAATGGGTTGGTGCCCAAGCCACACTTTCTTCAGCTCTGCTACAGAAGAACAAAAGTTTTGGCGCGTTGAAAGATGTCCTACAAACTTAGAAAGCTGACCAGCTGTTGTATCCTGTACACAATATATACCATACAGCTAAGGCTACTACAACAATGATCAATATGACGAACATCTACTGTGACCTCCCTGTTACTGCAGTTATAAACTACTAGAAGACGACACTCCTATTAAAAAACCTTATCTCAAGACCGAAGTGAATAAAAAAAAAAAAAGGTAGCATCTACTCACTCATTTCTTTTGAAGTGACAATTTTAAGTTATTCTTCTCCACATGTCTCAAAGGTAAATTGCCAACTATTTTTTGACATTTTAACGACTTTATCTTCCACAAAGGCTACTGCTTCTTCTAGACATTAAAAGTACTTGGACCATATGTTAAAATAATGTAATCTTTGCAGGAAAGAGCAGGTGACTTTTTATGAGTGTTTTTGTCTATTCATTGACAACTGAAAGACATGTGGTTCTTTCCTCTACCACTTTGAACAGTCATTATCAAATGTAATAATGTTTTCAGAAATTTTTGATAAAGGCTTTAACTAGGCTGTTCTTAAAACAATTTTTGTCTGAATTATATTACATGAAGATTTAGATAATGCTGGGTGCACACTCGCAGGAGTTAAATGCTTCAGGTAGGTTTAGAATCTTAGACAAAAGAAACAACCATATTTTCTCCTAATGTCATTGGAACACCATAAATTATTATACTGCTCAATCTCTCTATACTCCAGATAATGCATTTTTCTAAAAGCCAGTCATTTCGTTTCAGCAAGAAAGCACATTTGTATAACAACTTGTAACAGTAGATGTTCCTGATAAATGTTGCAATATTCCTATACTATGGGGTTACCTCATCAAATAAGCTAGATGTTCGATCAGGGTACCAAAGCCAAAAGCTTCCATATAGCTATATGCCCGATATATGCCCTAAACCAATGGGTGTAACGGTATATAAGTGGATATGACATGTCAAATCCTCAGTCTATCTCACTTTTAGTCCAAACAAAAGGGCTTACACCTGGTCTGTTCTTCTCTTGGTGGTTGGTATCACCTTTGCCTTTGTTTACTCATACTAGTGCCCTGTTGGGAACCTTCCTTTTCTTTGTATTTTCATGTTTTAATCTGCTACATGTTAGCTAACGGATAAGAGATTTTCATAGGCAGCTTCCTTATAAGGATCTCATCTCCCAGTGTCTTAATTTACATAGGGCCAAACATGACTAGATGAACTGCCAGATTTGTTAGTCATTTATCCTGACATCTTTCCTCTCTTAATATCTATTCAGACACTTGGTGCTGTACCTGAGAGATCCACTACTGTAATTCACTTTTCAGAAAAGTAGAGAGCGGAGTGCCCATGACCAGTGTAACAAACATATATTCCTTGTCCCTCATTGTGTCTAGATGTGCCGACAAAACTGTTATAAAATGTGTGGTATCTTAATATCCTAGGATACAGGCTCAAAATGGGTTTTAAAGCACAATCAACCCATACCGAAACATTTTCAGTCACATGTGACATGTTATGTCATGAACCTAAGAATAGTGGTAAGAGAGGTCCTGAGATAAAGTAGTCAGGGACTTTTCCTTGCTATCATTGTGAAGCTTGTCAATACATTCTGCAAATGAATATCTACAAGCATCCTAAAACATGACAGAATTATTTCTTTAATGGTTATGCTGATTGTAGAACAAAGAACCATGTGTATTTAGCAGTGTGCCAGAGCTGTGATTCATATTACGTGGGAAGGACAAATTGTATGTTGAAAAACAGGATACTTGAGCATATTTAGGATATTAGACTACAAAATGAACATAATGCTTTATATCAGCATATTAAAGTGAATATGGGGCACACATTTTTATTTATGGTATTACTAAGCATTAACAGTACTTTTAGGGGAGGAAATATTTTTAATGACACAGTGTGTGCAGAAACTAGATGGATAATTAGACTTGGGGCTGATAAACCCCCAGGCTTGAATGCTGAAATTCCTTTAAAACCCATCCTTAGAAAAAGGAGGGTGAAATACCGATGTCTGATTGGTTGCTGAGTATTTTAAATACCTCTCTTTTGTCTGTTATGCACTATCTGATGAGGGGCTTGTTAGCTTGAAAGGGCTCAAAAGTGCACTTTTATTGGCATTTTATTGTTTTAATAAACTTTTTTTTATAGTTTCAGCTTGGTGTCTCCTGCTTGCTGCATTTTTTTAAGGCTGACAAAATACGAAATTCAGCCCCATTGTCAATCTCGGCATGCCTGTAAACAGCAGCTTTTCTGCTCATCAAATTAACTCTGGTATGGTTTAGCTGGCAGCCTGAAATGCATTCACATTTTCAATGCAATAATTTCAATTACTACTAGCACTGCTTTAGGTAGGTACAATATTCACTGCAGGCATTTCAAAGAGGCCAGTAAACATTTCAGTTTTTCTCTATTAGTTTCTAACGAAATTACAGTTGGCTGCAAAAATAATGCCTTTTTTGTTTTTAACAAACATCTGAAGTTGTAACAAATCCCAAAACGCCTACAAACTATTAAAAGCTTTGCAAAATGAGGTCTCCTGTCCCAAGCCACAATGCTTCTACTGGGAGTGGCGTCTGTTTGCAATTTTATTTATTTATATTTATTTGTTGACTGGGAGTGTCCGGCTGGACGTAGGTCCATTTTCAGCGGAGGCCCGGGGAGAAAAGCTCCTCAGTTAAAACAGACAGTAGTTACATTGGATTACATAGTGATTAACAATTTACATAGCAATTACTTACAACATATTTACAGATGAAGAACATAGTACATCAGTAGACAACTAGAATCTTTATCTGTGAAGTACATAACAGACATTAACAAATGTTACAATAAGAAGTTCCTGCTGCATAATAAGTACTAGGTTTATGAGCATCTGAGCTTGCTATAATCAAGGCAGTTAGTGGAGTGGAAAGAAAGGCAGTGGTTGGATGGGGTGGGTGATATTAAAAGTGGGAGTTGCAAGGGCATAGCCAGCATGTTTTTAGGTTTGCTTTTAGTACAGTTTTGAAGTGGGTGCATGATGTTATGGAGGTAATTGTGGATGGGAGGGAGTTCCATAATTTGGCTATGGCGCAAGAGAATAGTGCTTCACCAGCAGAGTTATTGGCTTTAGTGACCTGCAAGTGATTTTTGTTGCCGGATCTTAGTGGTCTGGTGTTTTTATTTTTATATAATATAAAAATATAAAATTAAAATATACAAAATAAAAAATATATAAAAATACATAAAAATATAGCAATATTTTTACTAGGTGCCATCCTGACTACTTTGTTTGAAGTCAACAGTATCTTCAGATTAATTTTTGCTGTAAGCAGGATTAAACATCACCCTGCTCCACTTCAAGTACTTATTTTACATACTTCTGATCTTCACACTTTTAAAGCTGAATGCTAGTTTACTTGCTCTACTTACATCTATTGCTATTTCTAATGTCAAATTCCTTACACAGTTACTGGTCTGACCTGATCATTTCAGATTACACACACAATTATCTCTGATCAGAGAACCGCTTAAGTCGCCAAATTCAATCAAATGTAACCATTTGATGTCCTACATACTGATCAATGCTGTGGTAGCCTTGGGTATATTGGTTATACAACCTACCAAGGTTGTAGCAGCCGGTCAGCTTTCAACACTTGAGGGTAATTTCCACATAACTAAGCTGTCAAGCAGATCAACTATACAACGAGAGTTAGCCATGTCCTTTTGCTGATGCTGGAGTCCCCTTACTGGGCAAGGCTGAGTTACTCGTCGGCCCAGGGAGAAGGAACAGGGAAGGTTTTCCTGCTGTGCCCATCCTTGCGGAAGCAGCAACTGCTGCCATAAATAAAAGGGTGGGCCCCATTTTTCCTGCCAAAAAAACAGAAAACCAAGCATGTATCTACTCCTTTTCAAATTTCTTTGGATAGGAGCAGTTTACTGGGACTGTCAAGATTTAATTCAGGTTGCTCAACTTTCTTGTACAGTAGTTTCAAGTAAAGTAAAGAGGAATTCCTCTTTTCTTAAAGAGACTCAAGATTCCAAATCTGAACAGGAAGATCCAGGGACAGATTCAGGGTAAATCCTCAGATTTCTAATTCATACTCAGATGAGAGCTCAGTTTGATTTTCCCTATCAGGGTTTCTCTTTGTCAGACTGTTGCTAGAACGTCCCAGTACTTTCAGAGTAAGAACACTGAGATTTCTCAGTCCCTTAGAAAATACTAAGAGTTGTTACTTAAGAATTTTCTAGAATCTATGCACATACCTCCCATCCTGTCTGCTTTACAGGATGTACCACACCACATAGGTGGTAATCCATTAAGTACAGAAGAAGTAATTAGGGACCTGGGGACCCAAGTTGATAGCAATCTCTCATTTGACAACCACGTGGCCAAAGTGGTTAGAAAAACATTTTATATAGCCCACCTAATCATGAAGGGATCCACATCTAGATCAGGGGAGGTCATTGTGCCTCTTTACTCATCCCTCATCAGGCCCATAATTGAGTACAATGCCCCTTTTGGGATGTACCTCACCAGACACCTGCAGCAACTGGAAAGACCCCAAAAGTACCTCACCAAGAGGATCAAGGGGCTCAAACAGATGCCATATGCTGCTCGGTTAAAGAAACTCCAGCTCTACTCAGCGGCATACCGCCTTTTCAGAGGCGATCTGTGCCTGATGTATAAAGCCATGTCCAACCCAGAATTAATGGACATGCTGCACCTCAGAAAATCCAAATCCCATCGAGCTACGCGCTCGAGAGACTTGAACCTCAGCACTGAGATAAATAGGACATGCTGGAGGGACAGATTCATAACCCAGAGGCTCCCTTCACTCTGGAATAAAATCCCAGTCCAGGTTAGGCAGAGTCCCTCATTGACTCTCTTCAAGAGGAATCTTGAGTGGATGGGAGATCGTAGGTTTACCCCGGGTATCACTTCTGTGTCACTGTTAGACAGAGGCACAGTATACTAACCTCGAAAAAGGGCATAGCAAAATAAATTTAAAATGGGTGGCGAAAGTCAAACACATTCTGGCTAGGCTTATAAATGCCCTAAGGCATATAGCCTAGTATGAACCTATGTGTCTTACTGCCTGCAATTTTCCTGATAGTCAGCCAGCTATCCCTAAAAAGGCAGCCAAGCAAGTATGAAGTTCATAGGCTCATAGGTAGATACTAGGCTATCGGCCCAAGGGCTGAAGTAAGCCTAGCCAACAAGGTTCCCTGACTTACGCCACCCAAGACAGTTAATTTCCTGTGCCCCTGTCAAGCAGAGCCACAGAAGTGATCCCCAGGGTGTATTTCCTATTTCCCATCCACTCATCAAGATTTTTCTTGGAGTGCTAATGAGGAACTTAGCTTGACATAGATGGGTAGCTTGTTCCAGAGTATAGGAAGTCTCTGGGACAGGAATCTCTCTCTCCAACAGGTCCTGTTTATAGTGCTGACAAGGTTTAGGTTCCTAGAGCATGTAGCTTGTAAGGATTGGGATTTCTTTACGTTTCGCATGTCCAACAGCTCTGGGTTTAACACAGCTTTATATGTTAGGCAGAGATCTCCTCGGAGTAGGCGATATGCTAAAGAATAAAGCTGGAGATGGAGACAATCAGCATAGGGCATCTATTTGAGGCCAGTACTAGTCTTAGTGAGGTACTTCTGTGGCCTTTCCAGCTGCTGCATATGTCTTGTGAGGTACATTCCAAAAGGGGTGTTTACTTTATAATGGGTCTGAGTGCTGAGTAGAGGGGAACAATGCCCTCTTTTCCTGGATGAAAACTTTTTGTGATGAGGTGGGCCACACAGGATTTCCTAACTACTGTGGCGATGTGATCAAAGGAGAGACTACTGTCCACCTGGGTCCCAAGGTCTCATCACACATTCAGCATTAAGTAGACTGCCGTTTATATGGCAGTTCATGGGTACAGAGTTTTTACCAAAATGGATGACAATGCACCTTTTGGCACTGAGCTTGAGGCCATGTCTCTGAAACCAGGCATCTGTCTCAGCAAGGCCCTTCTGTAGGATGTCCACATCATTTGGGGACTCTACTATGGCTCCTAGTTGGCAATCATTTGCAAACTTCGTTAGCCAGAGGCCTTCTGTGTTAGCCTGTACTTCAGAGTAGATACCAAACAGGAGAGCTCCCAGGACTGAACCCTGTGGTACTCCACTTGTCAATGGTTTTAAGTCAGATTTGGAGTCTGCAACTTTTACAGTGTGGGTTCGGTCAGTGAGCCAGTTGGCAACCCATCTTGTGATGTAGGGATTTATAACTACTTTAGTGAATTTAGCTATAATTCCAGAATGGGAGATTGTGTTGAAAGCCTTGGTGAGGTCAAGATAGGCTGCGTGAACCACCTTACCCTTGTCTACTGCTTTGGTGACTGCCTCAAAGATGTCAATCGGGTTCAGAAGGCATGATCTGCCTTTCACAAACCTGAACTGGGTGAGGTCCAGAGTTTGGAGGTTACCAATGTCATTGTTTATGAGTTCCATGATAATACGTTCCATGGCCTTGCAAACCAGGCTTGTCAGGCTAATAGGGTGATGGTTCCCAGGATCTGTGGTGGCTCCCCCTTTGTGGGGTGGGATAACTGTTGCTGTGTGCCCTTCAGTGGGCACAAAGCCTGACTTGAGACTATGACTGAACATGGTGCTTAGATGGGGAGCCAGTTCATTCTGATGTTAGTGTAAAACGCAGCCTGGGATTTTGTCCGGTCCCACGGAAGCTGTGTTTTTGGCTTTAGAGAGTGCAGATTTTACCTGCGTAGTTGTGATTACAGGGACTCTGCATTCTTCCTGTATAGATATGGGCCCTTTAGGGGGTGAGAGGGGGGGTAAAGTCAGCACTGAATATCTGCCAGGACGTTGGCAACATCAGTTGGTTCTGTAATTTTCATGCAGTTGTGCTGCAACTCAGAGTAGATCTGGGTGCTGCCATTGAAATTCTTGACATAGCTATAGAATGCTTTGTGGTTGTCCCTAGAATCATTGGCGATTTTGTTTTCGCAGCTAGCTTTGGAGGATCTTATAAGGGATCTCAGCTCCTTACTGAGCCTGAACAGGGAACTCCTCCACTCATGGGATTTTACTCTGTTTTGCAACAGTTTCTTCCTTCTGTTGTAGAGTTTGTTTATGGCAGAGGACCACCAGGTTGGCTTCCTTTTTTTGGAGGATAGCGTCTTGGTTCTGTTAGGATCCATGCACTTATGTAAGTGCTTGTATAGAGTGCATCTGTGTAGGATTCAGCAATAGTAACTGTATTGTCCACCTGCATGGGTGTCTTGAAATTCGCCACTCCTGTCTTAAGAAGCATGAAGTTGGCTTTGGAGAAATTTTTTACCGTGATTTCCTTTATGGGGGTGGGGGGGGCGGGATGTGGATATCTAGGGTGATTAGCTTATGGTCAGATCTGACCAACAAGGAGTTGACTTCAGGTATGGAACACCAGTCACTCATGTTGGTAATGACTAGGTCTAGGATACTGTTGCCCCTGGCGGGGGTGTGGATAAGTTGATCCAAGGCATTGGAATTTATTAATTCCAGAAAGTGTCAAGCGAAGTTGGTACATTAGTAGTTTTTCCAGTTAATGGTGGGGAAGTTGAAATCACCCATTATTAGGGTGTTTGGTTGAACCCTAATATTTTTCAGTACATTAAGAAAGGAGGAGTGGAATCCTGGGGCATGGTGGGGGATCTGTAGCAAGCTACAATTTGGATTGCAGTTTTGCCCAGAGTTAGTTGCACTTGGATAACCTTGGATGCATTATGCTGAGCAACTAGCCTGGAGGTGTGGATATCCTTAATGAATATGGACACGCCTCCGCCTTTGGTATTCCGGTCCAGGTTAGGTGGCCGAAAAGTGTGGTATGCGTTACAGCCTGGTAATGCAGGGGTGCTCTCTGCAGCCTTGAACCAGGTCGCAGTCACTGCACAGATATCTCTGTTCTCTATTTTTAGGAGTGCCTCCAGGGAGTGCATTTTGAGATTTAGACTTCTAGCATCAAGTAGCATTTCCCTCAGTTTTTGCTTGCCTGTTCCTGTTACGGTGGTGAATTTCTCATTTGAACCTTGCCTAAAAAAGGCACTATAGGGGCAGCAAGAGCTTTAGCAAGTATCCAGAATCCCAGGGGTGACAGGTGCAGGCCATCTCTGGCAAAGCATTGCGGTCTGTCGACCATGTAGTCCCAGGCAGACAAATACTAGATCCCCCTAAAATGACACCAGAAGCTTAGCCAATTGTTGAAGTCAATCATTTTGTTCTTGTACTGTGGTATTATTCTGGGTGATTGCAGGATGATACTCACGGCTAGGGTCATACCTGCCTGGGCCACAAGATCGGAAAGCTCTTCCATGCCTCGTCATGTAGTCCAGGGAGGTACGTCTCGGGTCATTCACACCAACATGAACAATGTTTGAGTCATATTTGCACTTGTTGTGGAGGGACCCGAGTGCGTGGATTATGTGTCGGATCCTGGCACCAGACAGGCAGCTGACAGTAGCCTTCTCCTTGTTTAGCCTGGTGAGTGAGACATCAGTGTGCCTGACTATAGAGTCACCTATGACTAGTGTGTTGGGTACGTTTTGCCTTATGGGCTGTGGTTGAGTAGCACACAAGTCTGTGGGCTATGTGTCATTTGGCTAGTGTTTGGGGGTGAAGGTTGCTTGCGTTTCTGCTTTGGAGATGCCTGTTGCTTGAGCAGATTTTTATTGAAAGCCTCCGCGAATATTTGTGTGTTTCTATGTGTGGATTTTGGTGGTGTAAGTTTAGTGGGACTATGATGAGCGCTGTGTGGTGCAAGTATTTACCTTCTCCTCTTGACTGTCAAGTTCAGTCTTGGTTGGAGAGAGCTTTACCTCCAGTTTGGCTAGATAAATGCATCTCACAGGTTGTGTTGTTTGGTGGTAGGAGGAGAGGGTTGTCTGTGTACGAGGCAATTGCTACATTGCCCCAAGATGCCCAGATACATTAGATAGACAGGCGAGAACACTGGGAGCTGACCCTTGGACATGCCTGAATAAAAAAACTACTTTCCTCTAGACAAGTGAGGAGAGTATAAGAGCCGTTTTTCTCTAAGCAAGTGAGGAAAGCAAGTACAAAAACTGTTTTCCTCTAGGTAAAGAGGAAGGTTGAGTGCTGTCGTAATTTGTAGCTGATTTGGTGCTAACAAGTTCTGAGCATGAATAAAATTCAAGTGCTAAAAATAAGAATCTGCACCTGGATCTTGTGGTAAATAGGCTACCTAGTGCTTACCACTCCCATTGATAAGCTAGAAGGCTTCCCTCCAACACAGAAAGGCTTGGGGGGGGGGGGGCTCAATTCCTCAGTCTTTTAAACTTTGGTACACTATTCACAAACCTGGCCCAGCAGCTCTAGCCCTTAGTTAATTCCACTGCCACCAAGCACTTAGTAAATTCCAATCCTACTACTACTAATGGAAAAATTACTGATGGATATGGGGGGAAAAAAGGTGCATTCTGCAAATTTGATTTTCAGAATTTTAAATTGTCAAATTCATACATTAAAGTCTGTGACAAATTATAAAAGTGTCTTGAAAGGAATATTTTATTTACAGTTTCTTGTGAAGAAAAATATGCTTTAAATAACTTTCTTCTGTTGCACAAGTCACTACTAGTTGGTTGCAGTATATGCATGACTCTGGTGATGCTTCTTCCAGGGCTATGGCTACTGGTACGATTTAAGAAGGATTGCTTGGATGCATTCTCAGAACCTTCCACACATTGTAAAAATGAGATTTTAAATACTCCCTAGGATAGAAATTTAGTGTTTGGCCACTGTGCTGCAGAGATGATCAAAAAGTGTGGCTAAAGGGGCAAGTTGATCCACAGAATCTCTAAGATTTTCCACCTTCCTTTTCTCCTCATCAAATTCTGACAAAAATAGAATAAATAGCCTCAAAAGAATTCAGGTAAATAGACGCTTAAGAAGAAATGGCAAAGGTGTTCCAAGAAGAAGTCTCGAACCTCCCAAAACCAAGGACAGTCCAAACAAACTTGAATGAATATTCAAACTTTGTAACCCCCCTCCACCCTGGCCCTTTTTCTCTTCCAGAAAATCTGAATCTACAATTTTCTTTTTGGCAAGGCACTATTTCAGACAAATGGGTTCTGAAAATCATTCATTAAGGTGGCAGTTTGATGAAATTCCTCACTCCTTATCCTACAGACCAGACTTTTATTCCACGTGTTCATCACATGCTCTACCAAGAAGTGATAGAACCAGTTCCTCCTTCACAAGCAGGCAAGGATGTTCTTAGCATCAAACTGTTTGGAAACCAGGTCTGGATCCTTCTTTACTAAACCTGTTTGTGATCGTGCCCAAACTGAAAATGTTGTCACTTCACAATCTGTTAACTCTTCTTCCTCTTTCATGATTCCTGGTAGCACTTGATTTATAACAAGCGTATCAAACTGTTTATCAAGATTTCAGAGGTTTCATAAAGTTGTGTGTCTGGATCATATCAATTCTCTGCCATAATCTTTGGACTATCCACTGCACCAAGAGTCGTCACAAAGTGTCTAGCTCCAATTATAGCTCATTACAGGCTACAGAATATCCACATTTATCCATATTTAGATGCCCATCTTTGCAGAGTCTTTTTCAAAGTGTCAGGAAGCTCTCTTGGATGTCTTACACAAACCGAGTCCAAGACAACATTTAAAACAGTCTCACTCCCTCACAGGATTGTGCTCCTACACATTGCAGTTAAAAGAGCTTTTTTCCACAGGAAAAATAGATCTTTACTTAAATCTATTTATACTGTTTTCCACTTAGACTTAGGTCACTGGTGGGGAATACCTCTGAATATTTGGTCTCATGGCATCTATGATTCTCAAGACATCCCTGACAAGAATACACATTAGAAAGATGCAGTGGTGTCTGAAATCTCTTTGGTACCCCATCAACACCTCTCATCTCTGCAGATCCCAGTGCTATGGTTTGTCAGAAGAGAAATATTTTGGTGGAGACAGCAGATAACCTTAAAACCAGTCTCCCCCTCTCCCTCCCTGCGACAAAGTAGTCAGTCACCAGAGATGCTTCAGACTTTGTTTGGGGAGCAGTTTCTGGATTGATAAAAGTGCAGGCAGTGAGAGACACTGCAGACAGACACAAGAACATAAATATCAAGGAGATGTTTAAACTGAAGAGGTCCTGGGTACAAAAAATGGTTCAGAGATCAAACTGCCTTCAAGTTGTTATAGTCAATATCACCATCACGTGGAACATCAACAAGCAAGGAAGAACCAGAGCGTACCCCCTTTGCAGGCTAGCCATCTTAGCTTGGGATATAGCTTTATTGCAAAATAATCAAAACAGGAAATAAGGGTTAACAAGTTGTGGAGAAAGCATTTTAAACTTAGAAACCATCATAAACTGATTAAGGAAAGAAAGATCCAGAAACGGTCACCGAGAATCTTCTTGTAACATCCTGGAATAAAAACATTCCCCCTAAATGAGGATATGTGAAAGATTCTATGACCCACTGAACAAGCACATGCCGAATGACAGGATGGAAAAAGCATCTGGTCTGGCAGCTGAGGAAGAATGCCCCAAAATAGAGGGAGATGCTCCTACTCCCATCTGTAACCTTGATGAAGTACTCTCAGAACTCATCTATCTAAAGCAAACTTGTCAGAGAGAAAGGAGATTCATACCTTCTGTAAGGATTAAAAGACTGGTATGGGGTGGAAATCTTTCATATAGCATTCATACTTAGACTGCCCTTTGTCCTTTGTTCGGGGGGGGGGGGGCACTCCTGCCTTTTTTTCTTTGGAGCCTCACTGCCATCTTTTTAAACATTTGTTTCCAACAGCCTGGGACTGCTTAGTTTCGGTTAAAAGAAAGTTGTGGAGGGAACAATGAATTCCTTAGCAAAATTTGAGGGGGGAGGGCTGGAAAGCTCAGAGATCCCTTGAACCAAATTTCCACACACGTACTTTTTGATGACCTCTGTACCAGGGAATCCAAAAACAATTCTTTATCCAAGGAAGAATTCAAACTCTTATTTTTGATATCCTTCTGAGGGAGAATTCAAAATTTCATTTTTGACATCCTCAAGGAGGCTTTGAAACGCAGTCAGCCAAACCTCCTCATAACAGTTCCACTGCCAGCAGCCCTAGAAGTGGCATCATCAGAATAAGCACATTTCAAACAAATGATAGTCACACAAGTGATAGAAAACAAGCAGCTACATAAAGCAGATACCTCCTCACAAGAAACGGATGTAAAAATATTCGTCATGTTTTTAAAAGATGTAAGCCTAAGTTTCAACACATGAGCTGGACAGTTGAAATCTCTAAAAACAAGTGTTGCAGAATACACCTTTCCCCTAAATTTAGCAAAATGAGATGGAGTAGTATTAACTATGTTTTGCAGTAGGTGCAGTCACTAAAACAATAAGTGCTAGCTCACATCTGGGATGAGTATAGACAAACTTGCAAGAGTGAGGCACTTTATAAAGGCTATCTGTATTCTTGGGGGCATCAGTCTAGCTGCCAGGGAAACAGCAGGCTACGACAAACTTTTCACAAACACTGAATTTCTCATCTCAGCAGGACGCACTCAAACATTCAATATACTGGAATGCTGATCTTGCAGCAGGAAATGTTTGCATGCAAGACAATCTTCTTAAAATCTACCTCACCTACCAACGCAGCCAAAAATGCCAGTAAATTTAATAACCTAAAAACAGTGGAAGTCTATTTCACAGCAGTGACAAAAAACTAGCACCACACAGTTTAACAAGCACTAGCACTGCAAAATCACACCAGCAACTAAATGGAGGACAACTATGCAACAAATTCAAGAAAACATCAAAAATAATCTCACTTAACCTGAAAAATCAGTTCTAGAAGGAATGAAGTTACATTTGCAAATTCTAAGACCAAATAATGGAAGAACTAGCTGAACAACTGCTAAAGGTAACAAATGCCTGGGACCATTAGGGATAAGCAATACTCAACAAAATTTGGCAAGACTGTCATATGCCAGGTATTACAGAGGGGAGAAGAGTTGAACCCTATGTAAAGTAAGGTTCTACTGGGGCTTAGGCAATTATGACATGGCATTAATGTCACAGCAGTACAAGAAATGAAACACACCAGGTTAGGATTTGATATCCCATCTAAAATTTTCATGAATGCTCATTTATGTAATAATAAATTCTTAAAATCAGTCTCTGCTACAGGGAGATCACAAGAGCTGTGGTTTCTATTCCCACACCTGGTTCTTGGATTCACTGGAGCTTGGGGATGGGGGATGGAATCCTTCGGCTGAGATGTTAAACAGAGGTCCCATTTAGATGGCTGTAAAAGAACTGTAGCAGTTATTGAAAAAAGAAAGGGAAATTCTATGGCGCCCTGGCCAAAGTTCCCATAGTCAATACGAGTACCACCTCAGGTCTTGTCGGAAAAGAGGGTACTGGTCTAGTGGGACTAACCCGGTCTTCAATGAGTAAAACGAGTAAAGAAATATACCAACTGTTCCTTTACTGCAACAAACTTTTGAACTAAAATCTCAAATCTTGTATTAATAAATACTTAAGAAAATAATTAAATGTACCATAAATTAAATTTCCAAGTTTTCCCCACATATAAAACTTCTGCTGTTTAACTTTAAAAATGTCTACATTTTTCTTTCAAAACTCTGAACAGTCTACAAATTGACGTAACGTTCTACAATGATCAGTTCACAAGCTGCAAACTTTGTTACTACAGAAGAAATAAAAATTTTCCACAGCATTAATGTATTTATTTTTCCTGCTTCAGAGAGCTTAATGGACAACTAATATGAAATGGTATAATCCAACTCGACAAATCTTTTCTGGGATGGCTGTGGTAACTAAGAAACTTGGCTTAATATGCAGTGGACATGCTCCACTACTAGTTCTTGTTGAATTACAACATAATACACATACGCTAACTCTATTTCAAGATGACCTTCAAATTTGTTTCAGATGCTTGGTTTCTCAGTTTATGTCCATTTTTTTACAGGCTGACAGTATGCATTTTCAGCCAAGGAATAAAAAAAGATGATCCAATGGGCAGTAATAACTGTAAAAACTCAAAAATATTTACAAAAAATAGCTGAAAAAACATACAGGATTAGACCGTATTTTCTATATAAAACCCTACCTTATAGCCACTCAGACAACAAACAATTTTCCTTACTGCAGCCCATTAATTCCAAGTTTCTTCCTCTACTACTATGGTGATAGTACTTAGAATCAATAAGTTTTGACAGCCTACTTTAAAATGTGCATGCTCCTGCAAGGATGGAAACTTCCAGGTTTCAGGGCAGCAATAAAAGATACCAGAAAAAGTATCCAAAGTCTTCTGCCAACTACAGAGGATTCTATCAAATAAGAATGAAGCAAAATCCCCCCTTTCCAAAAAAACTCAGTGGTGAACTTGCACTCATAGGGGCCACATGGCAGAGAATTAGTTAATTCAGGTATGCAGTCAATGGTTGCCAAAAAGGGATAAATAACCAAAGCAAAATGGGCACATATGCAACAGGCTCTGACCTTTGCACCGCAACCTGCGACTAACTGCTTAAGGGGGCTCATGTTCAGCCACCCACCTTAAAGCATTAAAAAGTCCCTTAAATACAATGCAAGCACAGTGATGGGGGAAAACCAAGCCCGTGTGAGGAGCAGAGGTTCCAAGACTCATTATGACAAAGGTTCACCCAAAAAGTGCAAAGTGGGATGAAAGAATGAGGATTACTCTGGGAGCCTTAGAGTGCATTTGCATATGACCAGTGTGAAATTTTGTGGTTTGCTGATTTCCTGCATCTGTTGAGACTTGAGTGCATTTATCCATCCAAGCTAGATACATACTCTCCGAATTGCACTTTATTCTTATTTCAAAGTGCTGTTGATGTGCTGCACGTTTCATACTTTAAAAGGGCTGTTGTATTAATTGCTACGTTTCTGCACTTATGCATGTTTGCAGAAATTTTACTGTTGCAAATGCTGAAGTTCCGGCATCCTGGGCTCCATTTTTAGAGATTTTACAATTAGAAGGTTTAGGTCTGCACTCTAATGGCAGTAAAGGATAAGCTGTCTCCTCTGAGTTTAGGAATTACTGAAGACAGTGTGTTGTGATGAGCCAGAGAGCTATTTTGATTGTGTGCTGATTTTTTGTGCCTATACAAATTCATTGCACATTTGCTGAATGACCGTCAAGCAGCAAGTCAGCAGCACTCTGTACAGGTGCAGGCACCTAGAAAGAATCAGCCTCTCTCATATTTTTTATACATACACACACACACACACATATATATATATATATATATATATATATATATATATACATATATATATATATATATATATATATATATATATCTTCTTTCTGCTATTCCAGTTAGGGGTCGCCACAGCGGATCATCTGTTACCATTTCTTCCTGTCCTCTGCATCATGCTCTTTCACACCAACCGCCTGCATGTCCTCTCTCACACCACATCCATAAACCTTATCTTAGGCCTTCCTCTTATCTGGCAGCTCCATCCTTAGCATCCTTTTGCCAATATACCCAGCATCCCTCCTAAGCACATGTCCAAACCAATGCAATCTCGCCTCTCTTGCTTCGTCTCCAAACTGTCCAACCTGAGCTAACCCTCTAATATACTGACTCCTAATCCTGTCCATCCTAGTCACACCCAGTGCATATCTTAACAGCTTTAACTCTGCCACATCCAGCTCTGACTCCTGCCTTTTTGTCAATGCCACTGTCTCCAACCTATATAACACTGCTGGTCTCACTAGCTTCTTGTAGACCTTCCCTTTCACTCTTACAGGTACTAGTCAGTCACAAATCACTCCTGACACTCTTCTCCACCCATTCCACCCTGCCTGTACTCTCTTCTTCACCTCTCTCCCACACTCACCATTACTCTGAACTGTTGATCCCAAGTACTTACACTCACCCACCTTTACCAACTCAACTCCATGCATCCTCACCATTCCTCTACCCTCCCTCACATTTACACACATATATTCTGTTTTAGCCCTGCTAACCTTCATTCCTCTCCTCTCTAAAGCATATCTCCATCTCTCCAGGGTCTCCTCAACCTGGTCCCTACTCTCACTACATATCACAATGTCATCTGTCAACATCATATATATGTAAATATAGGTGTGCTTGATATGGCCAATATTTCAGAATGTTGAAAACCATATGGTCCAGACCATATGATCGACATTTGAAATGTCGACCATATAAACATAAAACACAACAAAATCTTACCTTCACTCTGCACACGCAGGGGCTACGACCCACTGCACCCCCCCCCCCCAAACTTAAATATACCAACTTCGAGATCGCACTAGTGTGGAAGATAAAAATCTTTTCATTAGCAGATGCTGGTTCCGCACGGTCGACATTTCGAATGTCAATCATATGGTCTCGGCCATATGGTCTTCGACATTCTGAAATGTCTATCATGTGAAGGGGACACACACACAAACACACACAAAAGCAACCTCTGATACTGTGTGAATACAGGGCTGCGCTACAAGCATCCCGTTTCTGCATAGAGGAACACTGCAATGTAAGATACACTAAGATAGTAGACATCAGCCAAATAATACCCAAACAAACCTGCTTTAAACCCCCAAACTACCCAGTTACTGTGGTTTGCACACACAGGATTACTGCTTCAATAGTTTAGTCTTAAACATTGTAGTCTGAAACAGGACATATGTAAATCTATTCTTTTTTCCCCTATACAACTTCCATTATAATCCATGGAGTAAACATCTGGACTCGCAGATAAGCAATTTCCACCTGCCTCTGTAGCGAGATGGTGGAAATGAGAATCCTGAGGTAATATTCCAAACACCCAAATATTCAGACAGTGCCTAAGAGATGCAATTATACATTGTAACTGGAAATTAATCTCTCACATACATACTGCCCTACAATTATAAAACAGGGCGTCAGAAACCACACGCCACCATATTCTTCCTACCACTCATGCGAAAGACCAAGCACATGATAGATCCACATATGCAGAGGTTTTTAAAAGTAATCTATCCAAACCCCAAATGCCTCTTAAATGCAGCTACAACCAGAAATCTGAGCAATCTCACAAACATTTTACCAAAGAAATATCCAAGACGACACACAGATTCAACTCATGACATATGAACTTAGTAAGCCCAAAAAGCAAACCCACACAAACAATACTCTAGCCATGGGAGATACCATTGTGAGACATGCAGAGGATCACAAGTAAGCTGCTTATCAGGGGCCATTTTACCACTTCATGCACACACAGTTATACTGGTACTTGTGGTCAGTGACCTATCACTCTGATGTACCTCTCTGGACTATATGAAGAGAAATGATGGAGCTGTCAGACTATACATCCCAAGCTTGTTTGATCAGTGAGCAGCATTCTACCTCCTCTGAGGAAGTAGTCACAGAATAAGCAGAAGATAACTAACTGATTAGGTTGTTGGTATGAAATGAACGAGATAAAGTACTTTTCAGCTTGAGAGGATATGGCTGAAAGACCAAGTTTGCTTTGACAGAGACAGTCTGCACCCGTGTCCTGTAGGCTTTTTAAAGTAGGCTAAAACTTTGTACACTCCCATTGTGCATCCTTTAGGCAATGCCAACCTTCCAAGACTGCAAAACCAACCCAGGATAATCCAAAAGTATTACTGGTCAATGCCTGCAGTCTAAACAAAAAACACTTTAAGCACTAAGAGAACAGACAACTGTGCAGCTAAGGGAACATGGTCTAAAGCCCCTGAGAGCAACCCAGCAGTGCAATGTTATAATGCCTTCCATACATTCAGTTACTAAACAGGAAGTGACAAAAGGTGGTGGTGTCTCAATATTCATCAAAAACAGTCACACCTCAAGAGTGGCCAAACAGTATGACACACCTGACTTTCCCCATGTTTTATGGTGACATAAAAGTCCCACACCATATCGCTGCAAGCTAAAGGTCCCCCTTTATGACCCTGGATACTCATAGCACACATCTGAATGAAATGAAGTTGCTCTACATTGAACAACACTATCACAGTGGGTGACTTAAAATACCCCACTATAAAATGGGAAGCGTACACACCATCCAATAAGCAAACCTAGAGATTCCTTAACTTTGCCAAAACAGACATCCTGGCATAGCAAGCCCATACATACACTAGGGGCACCAATATCCTTGACCTGGTCCTCACAAACATGAGGTAATTTTGCATCCACCAGTATGTAAATATCAGGTTGTTCCCCAATGCGGTTTCCTTTCAAATTAAACAAAAACCTGTGACTCCATGCAACACTGAAACATTTAGGAATTATTCCAAAATAAACATCCTACTACTGAGTGATACCCTGGCAAACTTTCAAGCCCTCTCCCCCCAACTGTGTGAACTGCCAATGTGGAATTCTTTACAGAAACCATATAACATCACAAACAGTTGCAATGAAGCAGCTATGCCCCCACAGAAAAAGCACATGATTAACCCAAATAAGTCACCCTAGTGGAATCCCAATATCCACAAGTTGTATAAAAGAAGAAAACTGTGGCCAAAGCTAGGAAGTGCAATATCCAGGAAGGAAAACAACCCTGAAACTAAATAAGCAACTCAGGACTCTTGCTCACCAAAGCCAAATTTGAAGTAAAGATAGCCTTGCAACGGGGGGTGTGGGGGGGCGGCTGCGGCACAAGGCCTTTTCCAGCTATATCAGCGACCTCAAACATAATACACAACTGGGCAATAAACTAATTGCAAATGTAACCAACTATACAGAGCAAGAGGACACAGCAAACCTACCGGCTGATAAATACAGCTCCAATTTCACCCCTCTGTCCTCCCAGACACCTCTCAGGAAACACTTTTTTTTAAAAACCTTTATTAAATTATCACTTGTGACAGGCAAATTTACATTTATACAAAAGTAATCAAACTGTATTAAATTGTCAATTATACTTCTCAAATATTGCTATATATATCATATAACCTAAGCAACATTACATAAATTATTCAATTCCTGTGCCTTTTTTTAAAAGAAACATCCCTCAAACTATCACTTATGGCATAAGCAATCATATATTTAAGTAAACAAAACAGACACAGTCCTAGTTGCAAGCATTTTATATTACAAACCACACTGATGTACTCCCAGTTGCAAACGTTCTACGTCATTTATAATCTACCCAAAATATTACATAGCTCACTGAAGTCCTGCCTTCTTTTAAACCTCATTCCTCTCTGTACGTATGTTACCACAATTCCCATTTTTTTCTGATGTAGTTTATTCCTACTCTTTTCTAAAGATCTCAATTCCAGTTGTTTTGTCTCTGTTACTATATTTATTACAACAGTTTTTGATTTCTATTTTCTAGTAACTGTTTTTTGGCAGCCACCATAATTAGACACAGCAAGGCCTTATGTCTAGGCAATTTCGATTCTGTGTCACAGCTTGGAAAAACGATTTTCCTCATCACCAATCTCTCCACCAAGCATCACTGACAGTGCACCCTGCAGGAAATCCTTAAAGTCTGCCAACTCACTGCACTCCCAGAAAATATGCTCTTGTACCTCCATCTTCCCAGTAACACCTCTAACACTTCCTGACTACCTGGGGTATAAAAATATGTAAACATTTCCAAGCAAAAATTCTAAATCTTCTAGATTTTGTTGCATATTTGGGGGACATGCATACAACCTCCCATTGTTTCTTTGTGAATTGCTTATCTGGTCTCTTATCCCAATCCTTTCTAACCTCCTCTGATTGATTCTTATTGTTATCAGGCAATATTTTATATGCTCTACTACTTATTCCTTTTTTAATGGCAGCTTCAAGTCTAGATTCTACTAAAAACTCTGCCAGTGCTGGTCTTTCAATTCGGACCTCCCTACTTCTTTCTCCTTGTCTATACTCTGATATCAATCCTTAATAGGGAAGACCATCTCTAACCTGCAGTCCAAATAAATTCTTGGCCTTTTTCCATTCTATTACATTTCCCTCTCTATTTATTCCCATTACCTTGGCTCCTTTGCCAGTTTTCTCCAATAAATTCCACCCCCCTCTTGCCTATTGCTTGTATCCCTAACTGAAGTCATCCCTAATGGCATGATCTCTTTTCTCCATTCCAGTGTTGACTCAGTTCTTAGAATACTTTCTGCTACTTTATGGATGTAATATCTGGCATGATGATTGTTATTCTCCTTAAAGGCCTGCATCCAAAATCCCAGTCATTCCTTGTTTTTTGAGCTTCTCTCCTGTTTCAACATCATCCCTTTCCACTTGTAATTATAGTTTTCTGCTTGTGCTATGTATTGAAGCCTTAACTGTGTAGCGCTGAAACACCCTTTCAAATTGGGTAATCCCAGTCCGCCCTGTTCTACTGGAAAAAATCAGCTTATCCCACTTAACTTGCTGTCTTCCCCTCCCAGATAAAGTCTTTCAGCTCTTTATTGCTATCCATAACTTTCTCCTCTGGTTGATAAAAATATGCCTGACCTGTGTGTATCAGACTAAAGGACTAAACATTTTGAATGTTTGTATCTTACTAGCCATATAACAAAGCTTCTATTTTCTTAGTTTTTTGTATTTTTGTTGGTTTAGTCTCTTCCCACAGATCCTAAGCTGCCACACCAGAATAATTTTCAATTCATACTCCTAAATACTTCATTCTATCAGGTCTCCATAAATATTTAATTTTGGTAAGTAACTTATAGCTATTGCCTTTGTTTTAACTTCATTATTTCATATACAGAAAAGATATTAAACTTTCTCATAATGTTCCACAACACTGTAATGTCTCTTTCTGTTTTTGTTAGATATAAAATATATGCAAATAAAGCCAGCTTTTCAGGACTACCATGCCAATTATATCCTTGGATTTCAGAGTACTTTAATTTCTTTGCCAGTGGTTCTAAATATAATGCAGATAAAGGGGGAGAGAGGACACCCCTGCCTGGTTCCTCTGCATAAGCAGAAATTATCAGCGAGGACCCCACCCACTTTAAATTTTTGCCTCTGATCCCTCATATATCCTCCTAATCAACCTTATTTTTTCAGGAAATGAAAATTCTTCCTTTGCCCTGCTCATGAAGTCCCAGCTTACTCTGTCAAATGCTTTCTCTGCATCAAAACCCACCAACAACAATCTCATTTTCTTACATTCTGCATCCCTCTGGATCACTGTTACTGTTTATGTCAAATGTTTGCCTCCCGTCCACAAAACCACACTGATCCATATCCATCAATTTTGGAATTACTTATGTCATTCTTTTAGCCATTACAGACATTAACACTTTATAATCATGGTTTAGTACTGAAATGGGCCTGTATGAAGCTGGGTCTGATGGATATTTAACCTCTTTAGGTAGTACAGTTACTACTTTCTTCCAGGATGGTGGTGCTTTTCTGCAAACCTCAGGAAATACCATTTACCATAACTCTCCACCTATCACTAGCAAATAAGTCTTCAATGCACCCTCAAAAGGCAAAGATTACATTTACGGGCCCTGACATCCCTAACTGCCTCCTGAATCAAGACTTCTTGAACCCTCTAAAAATCATTGTTCAAACTCAGCCACCTAAATAAAGTACAGTTTTGTACCTACCATAAATGTAGATGTTCGAGTGTAGACACTGCTGCAGTCATTGCACTTGCGTTATCCTGCCGTCAGGCAGTTCCCCAGCCAGCCTGAGTTCCAAAGTCTTGGTCCAGCATCGGTTGCTGTCGCCTCCTCCCTGACGTCAGTGCGACAGGGGTATACAAGATGCAGCAGACGCCATTTTCTTCAGTTTTTCTTGCCCCAGATGTCAGGTGCCCCCAAATAGGTAAGCAATTCAAATTGCTAATAAAACATACATAAGAAATGCAAACAACATACTTTCAGCTACCAGCAAATACTCCCCATAAGTAGTAAAAGGTAGAGGAACTAGGTACGTACTAGCCAGTAAGAGGGGAAGGAGGGAGGGTAACCTGGACTGCAGCAGTGTCTACACTCGAACATCTATATTTATGGTAGGTACAAAACTGTACTATGTTCGTGTTACACTGCTGCAGTCATTACACTTGGGTAGAATCCCAAAGCTGAGGTAGGGTGGTTGGTTCTATAAGGCATTAGGGGTTGCTATAAGGCCCTGCAGCACTGCAGAGGCAAAGCCAGCTCTGGATTTAGAGTATAGAGGCAGATGGTAATGCTTGGTGAAGGTATGCACAGAACTCCATGTTGCTGCTTCCAAAATATCCTTGGGTAGGTACTCCTCTGAGGTAGGCAGTTGAAGTGGCTGTTGCCCTGGTGGAGTGAGATCTAATGCTGTTAGGCACAGGTTTTCCATGGTGCGTATAGCAGAAATGTATGCAATATCCTATTCATTTGGAAATAGTCTGTTGTGAAATAGCTTTTCCCTATGCTGCTGCAGCATATGCTACCAATAATTGCTCAGATTTTCTGAAAGCTTTGGTTTTGTCCAAGTAGAAGCGCAACTGCCTGTGAATGTCCAATGAATGCAGTAATCTTTCCCCTTTATTCTGTGGTTTTGGATAAAAAGTTGGCAAGTGAATGGTTTGGTTTAGAGACGCACTTGAAACCACCATGGGCATAAATGTAGGGTTAGTTCTTAAGGACACCCTGTCCTGGTGGAAAATGAGGAAAGGTTCCATTGCCATTAGTGCCTGTAATTCTGAAACTCTTCTTGCAGAAGTTATTGCCAGGAGCAGAGCAGTTTTTCAAGAAATGTATTTTAATTCTGCTGTGCTAGCTGGTTCAAAAGGAGGTAAAGTTAATTTTTCCAAAACAAAGTTGAGGTCCCAAGTTGGAGTAGGTGCTCTACGGGGTGGTCTTATGCTTTTAGCACCTCTGAGGTACTGTTTTAGCAAAGGATTAGAGAAAATTGGTGGATCCGTGTTGTAATGTGCAGAGATGGCAGAGGTGTGGATCCTGATGGATGAAAAGGAGAGGCCTTTGTCCAGCATCTCAGTCAAATATTGCAGTATCTGAGGAATGTTTGGCACAAGAGGATCAAGGCTGTGAGAGCCTGGTTCCAGGCACAGAATCTCTTCCATTTATCCGAGTAGACTTTCCTGGTACTAGGCCTTCTGGCCTCCAGAATGACATCCATAACTGCTTTGGAGAGAGGTACTGCTTGCGTGGCTAGGGAATCTTCCATGCAGCTAGGTTTAGTGTCTTTAGTTGGCTGTGGAGTATCTGATTGTTGTGCTGAGACAGCAGATGTGGTATTTGAGGCAAAATCCAAGGTGGTCCTTGTGCTAAGTTTTTTAAGATTGGGTACCAGTGCTGGCATGGCCAGTCTGGTGCAATCAGGATCATTTTTGGCTCTTCTTGCCTGGCTTTTATGAGTACCTTAGGGAGAAGAGGCAGTGGTGGGAAAGCATATACTTGTAGGTTTGTCCAGCTGAATGAGAGGGCATCCACTTTCCAAGCTTGCGGATGGTAACTCCCTGTGCAGAATTTCTTTAGCTGGCAGTTCATTGGGGAGGCAAACAGATCCATGTCCGGGCTCCACCATTTCTTTGTTATCATTCTGAATATTTGAGGATTCAATTCCCATTCGTGGGGATCCATGATATTTCTGCGTAAGTTGTCTGCCAGTGTGTTTTTCTCTCCTGGCAGGAATTGTGCTTGTAGATGAACTTGATAGTTTATAGCTGTGTTCCACAAAGTCATGGCTTGTCTGCAGAGGAGGTAGGAGTGAGTACCCCCTTGCTTGTTTATGTACCACATAACTGTGGTGTTGTCTGTCTTTAGTAGTAGTTGTCCTGGATGCAACAGGTCCTTGAAAGCTATAAGGGCATTTTGTACAGCTAGCATCTCTTTTTGATTGATGTGAAGATGCCTTTGTTCTGCGGGCCACTTGCCCTGAATACATTTTCCTGCCATGTGTGCTCCCCCCAGGCGTAATCCGATGCATCTGTTGTCAGTGTTTGCCTGGCTGTGGGTTGAGTAAAAGGCTGTCCCTTGTTGAGGTGACAAGCTTGAGCCCACCATCGAAACTCCTGTTAAAGGCAAGGTATTAGTGGTATAACGGTTTCCAAGCTTTGACAGTGTTGAGACCATACATTCCTTAGGTACCATTGTAGTTTCCTCACATGCAGTCTGGCATATGGAATTAGTAGTATGCAAGATGCCATGAAGCCCAAGGCCTGCAGAATTTTTCTTGCAGGGAGTTGGGTCTTTGTTGCCATCAATTGAAAGTATTGTGTCAGTTGTCCTTGCTTGTCTGGCATGAGAAACCATCGGGGCCGTTCTGTTCAAGCTGGCACCTAGGAATATTATCTCTTGTTAGGGCAGTAGTTTTGATTTCTTTTCGTTTACTGGGTACCCCAGGCAACTTAACTTTTTTACAAATGCCAGATGCTTTAGAAGAATGTCCTTGCTCTCTGCTTGAATCAGGCAGTCGTCCAGGTACGGGTAAATTTGAACTCCTTTCTGTCTGCAAAATGCAATTACTGGTGCCAGACACTTTGTGAAGACCCTGGGCACAGTAGATAATCCAAAGGGCAGTGCAGAGAATTGATAGCGCATCGGACCAGCTATGAACCTGAGGTATCTTCTGCAGTTTTGTCTGATAGGGACATGCAGGTATGCCTTCTTGAGGT
Organism: Protopterus annectens; assembly: GCF_019279795.1. NCBI lineage: Eukaryota > Metazoa > Chordata > Ceratodontiformes > Protopteridae > Protopterus > Protopterus annectens. The sequence goes on from NC_056731.1 coordinate 459,557,163, forward strand.
CCAAAGTCACGAGCCAAGCTTGCTTGCCCAGCATGGGAAGAAGCTGCTGTAATGTCAACATTTTGAATTTCAGAACATCCAGGTAAGTGTTTAGTGAAGAAAGATCCAGAATGGGCCTCCAGGCTTTGTCTTTTCTGGGAACCAGAAATAGTCTTGAGTAAAATCCTTGCCCTTGTTCCTGTGGTGGTACCTTCTGAATAGCTCCCATGTTCATGAGTGCCAAAATTTGTTTTTGGGCCTCTGCCCATTGATTTAGTGGCAGATTTGGCATTCCTTTTAACCTTGGCAGAGTGTGAAAGTGGAACCTGTAACCTTTTGAAATATTGAGAACCCATTTGTCTTGGGTGATCATATGCCAATTGTGATAGAAAAGTGCCAGTTTTCCTCCCAAAGGGGCTGCCAAGAGTGAGTTGTTTGGCAGCTGGAGTGGGAAGTTACTGGGGCTGTTTTTTATATGGTTGGTGCCTGTCTTCCCCTTCTTTCTGGCCTGATGCACCCCACTGTCAAGGCCTGTAAGGACCTTGTGGTTTACCTCTTGGCCATCTGTATCTGCCCCTTTGAGGTCTGTCATTAACTGGAAAGGACCAATTCTTTGTTGGTCAGTTTCCACTAAATCGAGGAGGCTGAACCTGTAAGAAATCCTTCACTGTTTGCATAGATTTTGACTTATCCTCCATTTTCTTTAATACCTCTTCTGCCTTAACTCCAAATAAAACATCCTGCTGTAAAGGTGCGTCCAGTAATTTAGCTTTAACATAATCTGGTAACGTATGTTCTTTTAACCATGCATGTCTTCTAATGACAGAGCCTGTAACTACTGCTCTGCATGAGGCCTCTAAAGAATCAAAACCACATTGCAAAGTATGCTTTCCCACTTGTTCAGTGGCATGCAATAAATCCTGCATTTCTTTAAAATTAGGAGGATCTGTATCTGGAAGCATTTTTTGTTTCAACTGAGACATCAAAAATTGCTGATATTTTAGCATGTGAAACTGGCAATTTAAGGCTCTCATTGCTAAAGTTGCAGACGTATATACTTTCTTTACCCATCTGTCTAGTGCTCTGGAATCTCTGTCAGAGGGAACTGGGTTCTTTGCTGATGAGGCTTTAACCCCTTTGGGTCCCTGAGAAATAGTTTCAGGATCAGCAACAGGGCTTTTATACAGAAATTTGTGTGAGTCAGGGACTCTGTAATATCTGTCTGGTTTAACTGGAACTGGAGGTAAGGAATCAGGATTTAAGCTGGATTCAGTGTATACATCATCCACAATATCTAGCACTGGTGGAATAACCAGGGGTCTGTGTTGAGGTAATAGGAAGTCTCTGAGCCTTTTCTTGGATTCTGAATAATCCTGGCCTTCCCATTGGAAATGCTCCCTCATGGTATGTATGGTTTCCCCCAAAGGAGTAGTCCTCGGGCGGAGAGGCTGATAGAATAGATTCCTCAGCATCAGAATCCTCATAAGGGGGTAAAGAATATCCCAGGTCTGAGGATGAATCTGAGGAAATGGACCCCTGGTCGGATGAATCATAATCCGCATCCTGTCTAGGCCTTTTATCAGGTAGGGGATGGGAACCCCTAATCAGAGTGATTAGGTCTTCGGCTATTTTGAGCATTTGTTTCTTAGGCATGGAGGCCTGTCCTGGAGAATACTGTACTTGTTTCTTAGTTTTTAAAGGAGGATTTGACTTGGAAGAGGGTTTAATGCTTAACTGAGTAGGTCTGAAGACACCATCTGAAGCTGCGGGTAGCTCAGGTACTCCGGATCCCACAGCAGGATCCATTTCGGTCTGCTGAAAGACTAGTGCGTCTGAAGGCCCAGCCATTTCCATGTGGGAGTCGGAGGTGGCCTGCGGTTCTGCAGAAGTGGTCATCAGGGGCTGCGAAGGCGCCTCGCTGAAAACCGGAGAACTGGTGACCGGCCTAAAGAGGCTTTGTTGTAAGTTATAGGCCTCGGAAGCCTGTCCTTGTCTTTGCGCTTTTTATAATTACTAGTCGTCGGAAGTTCCGATGGCATGGTATATTTAAATTTTCTGCCAAAGTAATGTCGGGTAGAATCAAACCGATGTTTAATAGTGCGCTTATTAAACCTAGCACAAAACTGACAACTAGTAACGTCGTAGTCTGGGCCTAGGCAAGGGATACAATAAGAATGGAAATCCTTATGAGGTATTTGCTTCCCACAAGAAATACAGTTATTAACTTTTACTGACATCGGTCTGAGGGAAGAAAAAGTTACCCCAACGGGGTACTTAGCTTTGTAGAAGACTTTGGTTCTGGATTCGGAATGAAAATCTCAGGAGAAGGCCGACCGGCACTTGCGAACTGCTTTTGCTTCGGACACTGCGCGGCAAGAAAGACTGAAGAAAATGGCGTCGGCTGCATCTTATATACCCCTGTCGCACTGATGTCAGGGAGGAGGTGACAGCAACCGATGCCGTCCAAGACTTTGGAACTCATGCCGGCTGGGGAACAGCCTGACAGCAGGATAACCCAAGTGTAATGACTGCAGCAGTGTCACATGATGAACATCTAGCTTCATGCCTAGCAAAATGGAGGACTGCAATAGTTATCCCGCTATACAAGGGCAGATCTAGTAACCCAGATAAATACAGACACAAGTTTGACTAGTCTCATGTGTAATGCCATGGAAAGAACTATTATGGATATTATGAATTAAGTCATAGAAAACCTTCAGACAATGGATCCTATACAGATGGGTTTCATAAAAGGCTGATCATGCCTACTCAAACTAAACGACTTTTTTGAGAAAGTCACTAAAGCTATAGATGAGGGCAAAATGGTGCACACTGCCTTAACCTGGCAAAAAGCATTTGACACTATTCCCCATTCTGGCATTTCAGAAAAACTCGCAAAACACCCCTACGTCAACAGCTCGATGGCAAACTGTCTCACAAGTAGAACACAGAACTAAGGACAGGGGACTACCTCCACAAATAGGTCCATCACTAGCAGAGTCCATCTGGGCTCAGTGCTGTGGACTTTTCTTATTGGCATCTACTTTTCAAAAGTCAAAGGTCTCTGGTCGACCACGTCTGTGGTCTGGTCAGGCAATCCGAGTTCTCAAGGACAATAACATCCTCAAAGAGGTCTCAATGCAGACTAATACCTGGTGCCAGAGCCACTGTCCAAAACAAAGTAAAAAAATGTATAATAGCATACTTGGCAAAACGACCACCCCCGGAAAATTTCTACAGACAATACACCTGTTGGGAATGCATGCAGACCATTACTTGGCCTTTAATCATCATGTATCTTCTGGTGTAAGGAAATCATTCTATATTGTGCAACTCACATGCAAGAGTATGGCATTCAGGTCCAAAGATGACATTGTCCCAATGTATTCAGCCCTCATTAGCCCAGTCATTGAGTACAATGCTCCCTTTGGTATGTACCTGACCAAGCATATGTAATAACTGTAATGCCCCCAAGAGGTTCCTCAGAAAAATAATATAAGGCAAAAAACACATGGAATACTCAAAAAGCCTCAGTCACACCTCTATACCCAGTCTCCTGCAGATGAACAACAGGATAACAGGTGATTTATAGACTTTATGCACACCCGCAAGTTTAGCGACATTAGAAACTCCCAACTGAAGGATCTAAACTTCTTTACAATATAAACAGAAGATATTATAAAAACTGATGCCTCAGACTACCCTACTCCACGTGAAGCAGACTTTGTCCCTAAAACCTATTCAAATGAAACTTGGACCAATGGAGGGGTAAAATGGAAATTTCCCCTTGGAATGACACCCATGCCCCTACTGGCCAGAGATAGCTTGTAACTGCTCAGTCACCTAAACTCAGCTATATGCCCCCAGGTAACTTGTTCTGTCATTTACATATGGAAAAACACAGCTAGGCTTAAAAAGGCCTCCTATGGTCATTAGCATAGTAATTAATCACATAAAAACCTACAAATTAAAAGGTTCAGCTCTAAACTGCAGGGGCCAAATACAGCAACTACTCAGCTTCACATCCCTAATTCCATCAGAAGTCAAGCAACTCGTACCCCGAAGCAAAATCGTTAAGATGTGTTTAAACTATCGAAACCACCACAAATATTTTGAGCTTAGTTCAAAGACAGCCGAACACTGAATAGCAGCTTAATTTTAGCTCTCCCTGTGTGAAAACAAATGTTTCAGTTACTAGTTATTAAGTGCATTGTCCAAATGCCAGCAAAGAAAAAATTTAAAGAACCTGAAAGAAAATCAACCACAAAAGGTAAGGAAAAAAACACTGGCTGGGAAGAATCGTGCAGCTGTTCATTAAAACGCAGTTCAAGTTCCAGCTTTGGAGCAAGACCTGGTTTCCATTCATCTAGAAAAAAAGTCATATCTGCCCAGACTAAAATAAATCAAACACTGAAGGTATATATCAACTCAAGTAACAAAAATCTGGAAAACATGGAAGCTTTAAACAGATATTAAGATGCACTGACAAAACTGCAACAATCAGAGGTCAAAATGAAAAAAAGGCTGGCTGAGTATAGAGACTACTCAAGAAGAGATCTTTAAAAAATGGTAGTATTAGAAGATGGGGCACATAGGGAAATAGATATTTAAAAAAAGCTGTTATCCATACAGGTGATAACTTCTTATACCGGTAACACTTTCCATAGTATGCTGGAATGTAAATGGTCTCACAGGTATACATAAAAACAAATAGTGAATAAAATTCTGAAATACAAAGTGCAATGCTACAGAAGACACTTGTGGAAAGAACTGAGCATGTGAATTTGAGAGAGAAAGGATTTCAGAATGGATATTCAGCAGAATACCTGGGACAAAGGAAAAGGGGAATACTTATATTAATTGCTAGAGGAGTTTCAACAAGGATAGAAGAGGAAAAAACGATAACAATGGTAGATTCGTGGTAGTAAATGGCTACTGGCAAGGGAGGAGGAGGATTACACTAGCATGTATTTATAACTCCATCTACAATTGCTACAGTGGAGCTTAAGAAAATTCTGGGAGAAATAACCAGCTTTCACCATGGCTTAGAATAAAAATGGGCCTATATGAAGCGAGGTCTGATGGGTTTTCACTGTCTTTAGGCATTACAACCACCACAGCATTCCTTAAGGATATTGGTATTTCCCCTCCTTTTAAAACAAATAAAACCTTCAAGATCTTTATCACATTCTTCCTTCCTAACTTCCACAGGCATACCATCCATTCCTGAAGGCTTTCCTGCAGATTAATTGTGCGTCACTACTTTTGTCTCACCTCCTCCTATCTTAACTATGAATTGTTGAGCCTCAAATACCTCTAACCTTTGCATACTCAAGTCTTCCATAAATATTTCCATTTGTGTTCTTTTTTCCACATTCCTCTATTACATACAAAATTTCATAAAATTTCTGAAGTATCTCTAATACCTCTACAGGATCTTTGGTTCTGTTTCCTATTATAGGCTCCCCAAGTATGGCAACAACTTTTCTACTTTCTGCTGCCCAAGTTGTTCTACGAGTTTTTCTTCTCTGGAGATATGATCAGGAACAGTTGCTTAACAGCAGTCTTTCATGTTGTTACACAATTTATATGATTTTTAATAAAAAAATGTTAAATTCCTGTTCCAACCACAACCAAAAAAAAAAAAAAAAAAAAAAACTGAAAAGTCCCTAGAGTCTAAAGGTGATTAAGGGCAAAATCAAAACATTCAGTTTTCTGATATTAAGATGCTTTCTCCTGCTCACTGTGGTCCAGCTCCCTGGACTTAATGCACTGAAAAAGGTACTCCAGAAGAATTTAACAGATGCCTCAGACTTTGCTTGAAGTGGCTGGTGAATTGTGAAGGACTAAAGATGGCAGTGATGTTAAACAGATTTCGGTTACAACTGGATTTTCCTCATGCGGAGTTTGACAAAAGGTGCCATTTGTATTACGAATGCCATGAACCCCCACAGCTCAAAGATCCTTTGCTATGTAGATCAAGCATAGATTTGTAAGAGGCAGAAAGTCTGTCAAAAATGTATTTATTTTTTTCAGGGGAAGAAAAGTCATCACATGCTAGAGTAATTCAGAACAAAAATAAATTAATGAGGTGCAAAATAGATTTGTTGACGTTTACATAAATCCCATAATGATAGCAAACTGCAAATATTTAAGAATCCTTTGACCTGACATGGCTTCAATGAGGAAGACACCCAAACAGGGACAGATGCCAATCTCTTACAGTATGCAGAATGTTAAAATAGGAGCTAAACACTTTGGGAAAACTTGGTATCATGGAAACCTCGAAGGGTAAAGCAGTAAAACAAAAGTGATTTTCCAAAGTACAGCATCACAAAAGCATCTGCAGTCTGGATGAAGAGGGATATGCACAGTTAAGCTTCCAAGTCCAGGGTGACCATTAGTTGCTTAGATAAAGATCAGAGGGAAACAGTTTGGAGCACTAACATCTTGAATTCTGGAGAATGAGTGGAAAAAAAATCCAGAACTGATCTCCAAAGTCCTTTCTTTGCTTGGAGCAAGGAAAAGCATGAAAAAGAATCTTTTCCCTTGTGAAAGTGAAGGACAGTTTCTATTATTCCTTGATTTATGAGGTCAGACAGTACCGGGAAAATCAGATTCTCTTGGCTTTAGGTGAATTCAAGAAGATTCTTATGAGAATCTCACTGCAGTCTTATGGTATCCAAAATCCAAGCATCAGATGTTACTGCCCTCCAAAGGGAAAAGCAGAGAAAGTCTGCTTGCAAAGCTGTAACGTGAAAGCCAAAGTGGGGGAAAAGAAAGAGAAAGATAATCAGAAATTGGAATCTTGATCTGGGAATGATTCCTTTGCACTATGAAATCAGACTTAAGGCTTCTCATGACATTTTTGCTTCGAAGAGTTTTTAATTTTCCGCCAGAAAAAAATGGTGTCTCCATAAAAGATCAAGTCACTGCAACAGTGATCTAATGATGAACTCTGGCATTTGAGTTATAACCTGTAAAATATTTATCCTGGGCATATGCAGTATGCTTGTAAGTGCCTCATATTTGTGCAGCTCTTATGTGCCTCTAAGCTTGGGTTGTGGCTGAAAAAGATTTCAGAGAGAGTTCAGCTACCTAGGTAATAAACAGTGAGCAAGTCTCAGGCTATCCACTACTACATATCAGCAACATTCTCGTACATGATCGTCAAAGCACTACTGTTTGTTTTATCAGTCTCTCCCTGGAACAGTTCCATACACACTAGTCTGAAGTAACTGTTAAAGAGTAAAGGACAATATAACACTACAAAACTCTACTTAGTTACGCAACCTAAAAACTTTGGTGCAAGTATTTGGTAACACAATTTAAAAACAGCACATTAAAGCAGTAGAAGCTAGTAAGACCAAACTTACCAAACACAAGTATAAACAGAGTATTCAGCGACACAACCCAAAAAACATGTTCCTGAAAAAAAGGTAAAAAAAAAAATAACTCTCTACTATACATCAACGTATGCTACACACACTTGCTAATCACATTTAAAAAGGATAATGCTGACAATTCCCATAGTCCAAACTAGTTATTTTAAGTGCAACCACTCATAGGACAATTGGATCCTTTTCTTTTCAATATAATTTTCTTCTGCAGAAAGACCCAACCTGATGCGCCTTATTGCTGGGCTTATCTACTCCAGCATACAAGGCACCAATCCAATGCTCAGAGCAAGTGCTTGCCAGAGGTGAGCACTCCATGAAATTTAGCTTAACTATATTACTGCACCCACCAGTTTTTCAGCCACTAGAACACACAATTATAGATATCAATAAACAAAAATGAAGACCTGGTAAATGCACGAACACCACCATTTATATTTTATATATATATATATATATATATATATATATATATATAAAACTTTCCTCAACTTACAGTGAACTCCATAACAGAAGGCTAGATTAAAAGACAGCCCAAGTAGTGGGACAGGGGTGGGGAGTAACATTAATCTAGAAGGGGTGAAGCAAAGATGAAACAATACAAGAACTTATTAGGCTTATTAAGGAGGTACTTCACCAGCTTGTGCTAAAGTTCACAATCCCATCCTTCATAATAAATTTATCAAGGACAGAAGCAGCAGACACTTATCATAGACAAAACTGTCCAACAGGGCAGTAAACAGTACAACTCCAAACAAATGGAGAACAGTCTCTACTTGAAGATGTATAAAGAACGTTAAAACTGCTTTCAGCTTCAAGAATTACAATCTTTTTTTGTATTAGACCAAGATAATGCTCATGTGGTTTTCCTGAACATTACTTTTATTTTCTCGTCCTTCATCTGCTGCAAATGAAACCAATGGTCCTACCAGTCTCCGAATTACCCATTTCTTCCACCTCAGGAAGCAGCACATGCCAAAGGAGCAGGCTTGCCAAGACCCCTTCAGTTCTGGATTCACTTGTCTCAAAAAACAGCTTTTCAGCTTCACTGGGACAGACTGAAGTTTTGGATCCATTCTTTCTGCTGAAGAAAGAGATGATGCCCAAGTTCCTTGGATGCAGCACACTGACAAACCCATCCTAAAAGTTAAGAGTAGGGAGCAGGTCAGTAGGTATGTCTGTCAGGCAGACCTACCCCCCCCCCCCCCCCGGAGCTCCACAACAGCTGTCTGGCTTTGGAACGCATGCCCACCTGCACATTTGCAAGCTTCCTGAATGTGCTCACCAGGTTTAAACTCAGATGGAGTAACAGTTAAAGTTCTCACTAAGTGCCACCCAAGTGACATGCTTCCCTTCCACAAGGGACAGCCAAGCCTGCATCAGCCACTCCGCTCCGTCCCATCCTACCAGTTCAATTCCTCCAGTGGCTAGCTCTCTAACTGAACATAGGTTGGCAGTGTAACAGTCAGGCCTTTATACTTCTATTCCATGAGAGAAGTATTTTTTTTTTGTTTAAAAAATACAGCTGCTAAAATAAACACTGAAATGCAGTGCCAGTGGTGCAACAGTTAACACACACTTTTGGTGCAGAATAAGGGACATGTTGCACTCCTGAGCATGTTATCCTTCATATCGGACAGTAAACACAGTCCGCATCTACTCAAGTTAGTGGAAGCTCAGACTGGATGTAAAAGATTCCACGGCCCCTATCAATAAGAGTAGGGGTGCTTTATTAATATTTACATTTATTCATACAAATATAAAGAAATTAAATCAATTACGTGCACACTATTTTACATTCATACTTCAACATAAACTTAACTCATTTCTTTGCATATTTACATTTTATCCCTCCACACTTTCTTTTACAGCCATCTTCTTTTTTTAATGCATCATCCTCTTCCATTTTCTTGTTCTATAACAAAATCTCACATCTTTGTCCACAGCACCCATATCATCACAAACAGTACTTAACCCCATTCATAAATATTACACATCTTTACTTGATTTTGTTTCCCATACATCACATTCATATTTAAAGTCTTATCAACATTCATTTTTTAAATTTTCCTAAAATTCTTTATTCTTCTTGCAAACCAGAAAACAATGTTTTGTTGTTGCTTCATTAAAGGCAATACATCATCTTGCCTCCACCATATTATACTTTATATCCCTTTCAGAGGAAAACTGCCTAATAAAATTCTCAAAAAAAAAAAAAAATCCTCTGCTTCATAAAATTTCTCAAACCTTTGTCTTCTTTTATTGCCTTTTTATCATCAGTTAATTCCATGAGTAAAGCATTTTTTTCTAAAAAATCACATTATACTATTCCTTTTTCATTAACTTTATTTACTTTTAACCATAATTTTTTTGTAGTACTTTCTTCCACACTGTCCCTTTTTCTATTTCCCTATTTTTCTTCATACACATTTTTATATTTTTCATATAGCATCTTACCTATCATGTCTTTCACCTCTCCCATTACCCAAAATAAATAAGTGCATCGCTATTTTTTAAACAGCTCTTTTATTCCCATAGACACAAAGTGTAACACTTGATTTTTTAAACACCTTTTTTATTACAAATTATCCGTCTTCTCACCAGCTTCAGCCTTGAGTCACAAATGCAGCTAAAAAAAAATCAAATTTTTTTTTTTCCATTTGAAGGGGAAATGCATTTCCCCCATGCTATTTTTCCTAACACAAGTATTCAGCATATCTTTTTCTGAAGAAAAACATTCCAGCAAACTAAAAAAATTGTTTCATTATCTCTCTCCATTAACTTATTACACTTCCATAATCGCTAAATGTGACTCCCAAGATTTACTTTTCTTTCGAAACTTATTCCATTTTTTATTGCACCCTTTCCTTTGCACTTCATTTTAACTGCAGACTAGCAGCTTTTTGAGCCTTATTACAACCTCACTTACTCATCCTTTGTTTATTAAAACTAAATCATCAGTATATACCATACATATTGGTAATGTAATATTTCCTTCCACCTCACATCTTGCACCCGTCATTTCATACATACAAGTCTGTACTGCTAAATTCTTTACTAATACAAACAGGCACATACTTAACCAGCATCCCTGCTTAACTCCTCTCTTTCTCTTCTAACTTATTTTTCCACATGTCCATCATAGCTTGCATCCAATATTTTCATAACATTAACATTTTTTTCCCCTATACCATACATCTCAAATCTGCAACACTGCTTCATGGCTAAGTTTAAAAAATGTTTTAGCTAAATCTCAGCCTATCAGTCTGCTTATTTTCTTTCAGTATCATATCTACTAATTTCACAATAATTAACATTTATTTCACCTCTCTTCCTTATACATCATAACTCCATCTCCAACTATTTCATATACTTTCTCCATCCTATTTTCCAATACTTGAATATTTTATACTCCGTATTCCTTAGTGTTATGGACCTCCAATTTTTTCTTTTCTTTCATAATTTTTCCTTATGAATTGTATCACTCCACCATATGACTTCCATTATACCTTCTGTCACACATTCATTTATTAAAAAAAAAAACTTCTCTAATCTTTATTCATTTCCTTTTACTACTTGATTTATACCATCTAATCCTGGTGATGACTCATTCTTTTATCACCTTCTCTTTTTCTGTTGTATCATTTTCTAAAAAACCCTTAATTTTTGATGCATTGTTTCACTTTCCCTTATTGTCCATCCATTTCCTCTTTTTTTGTACATTTTCTCTACAGAACTTTCTACCTCCTTTCATATCATCTTGATTACATTGTACATTTCCTTAGCCATCTAAGATGGCATCCAGCCTTCTCTAGGTTTTAGTTTTTTTCCTAAAGGGAAAACCTCTTTCCTTTCAGAAAAAAACTTGCTTATGTAACGTCAGTTTTACTTTTTCTCTATTATTTCCATATGTTTTTCTATTCTCCTTATCACTTCCTTTTACTTTCTCATAATTCCAATAAACTTATTCATATTTCATCTTACTTTTTTCTTTGATTCTAAATATACTTCTATACTTCTGCTTTAAACTACCCATCACTGTGTTCAACTTCTATAAAATGGTCTCATTGGCATAGGATCTTTTCATAATATTCCCCCTCATTTCTTCCTCCTTTTTAAACTCTGCAGTTAAATCTTATTCCTTTCCCATTCTTCATTACTTAACTGTCTTCCCATTCTAGCCTGTACTCCTCTGTGATCGGAAAACTCTGCCATCTGTAACCCCATTATTTATGTCCTTAAATTATATAATCATTCAGTCTTAAATTCCACTTATTTCCTATTCTTTCCTACTTTTAAATCCCCAATTCCTTAACATTTCAATATCATGTTATTTTTCCCTTCTGTTTTTTCAGGTTACAGTTAAAAATCTGTTACAATTACTACTAGCATATTTACCAACACATTTTTTTTATTTTATTCAAACTCTTTTCTTTCAGTCACATCAACATATGCATTGATAACAATCTGATAAATGTTTGCCTAGTTCTCATTAGACTACCCTTCCTGGTAGTGCAATTTTTGCATCTCAATTTCTTCACTTTTTATAAGAATTCTTATTCCAGGGCATCTCATTTCCTGCCAACCAAAAACAATCCCCCATATTGCCTGCATTCTTTTTTGTTACATCTGGTATTCAGCAAACAAGCTTGGATTTTTTTACACCATTCATCCATCCCCAAAGTCTTGTATCACTTCTAATGCAATTAACATTTGATGCTAAAATTCCTACATCATTCTTTTCCTTTTTATTTTCAAGAGTTTTACTTCTGCATCTTATGTTTTCTTATCCTTCTCCCAAGTCTTCCACTAATGTTTCACTATCTCGATATTTTGTCACAGATTTTCCCTCTCCTTCCTCTTCACTTTCTAAAACAGCAAATATGTTTCTCATCTTATATATTAATAACCTAAGCTTGAACTGCTATTGCTTCTATATGTACCTGTTTGTTGTTAAACCTACCTTCAGTATCCCCCTCCTTCATACCCCTTTTTCTTTAAGCATCTTCTGTAATAATATTTTTTAGTCTTTTTTTCTGATCTTTCCCTCATCTAATTTTTCCTTTTCTAATATGGGACAAGTCAAATCGGAATTGTCCACATTCTTTACATTTTTAAACAAAAACCCTTACAATTTTTTTTTTTTTGCTTTACATTCCGTTTACTTGCTTTGACCACACACTCATTTGTTACAGTCCTGTACTAAATGATTTTCACCACCACAGAAACATGTTCGACACCCCAAACCTAACAAATCCAAAGTAACCATTCCAAATGATAGATTCGAAATATGTTGAATTTTCCCATCCTTTATACCCATTGTTACCCACATTTCCCAGTCCAAAGTCTATACATTTATTTTATCACATATTTTAATTATACGTACTTTACTACACAGAGAAAAGAAAAAGTTTTAACTCATGCTTATCCATACCTGAAAAAGTAAAATGCAAGTTTTCTAAGTTGTAGTCCCAAGCTCTGCAACAGTCTACTACATTTCCTTTTTCTGTATCAAGTCACTTTTTCCAGCAAGTTAAAGCTTTCAAATGTCACTTCACAATTATTTTTAGCTCTCAAATGAATTAATGCTCTTATGTCTTTAATATTAAATCATAGTGGCAAAATAATACTATCTGCAATGTCATACTTGTTCAAACTGCCATCACTTTTACTTTTTACTCTTACCACTGTTCATCTTATCTGTGACTGCTCAGAAACTGCAACTGTCGCCTCTCAGTTCTTTCTTCCTTGCCGCATCTGCATAACTTTTCTGTAACAAAAAACTCTGTTGCAGAGGTAAACTCTGAAAACTGGCTACTGCTCCATCTGAGCATACCTCCATTGTTTTCCCCTTCAACAGCAGTAGTTTGCCTCCAATCTCTCAGTTTCTTCTTATAACAAAAAACTTTGCTGCACAAGTAAACCCTAAAAACTGTCTACTCCACCAGCTAAGCATTCCTTCACCGTTTTTCCTTCACCAGCAGTTGCTCGTGTTTCCAGTATCTCAGCTTCTTCTTCCTTTCTCCATCACAGGTTCATAGATTCATTGGCAATTACTAGGCTAGCTGCCCTTGTGGAACATTTTAAGCCTAGCCAATTTCTCCAAGGTGAGAATCAAACCCTGCACTTAGTGTGTGAGGTAAGTAAAAGTAATGGATTATGCCAACCCCCCCCCCCCCAACCATGTCACTTCAAGATTCTATTTTCTTTGGCTCTGTCTGGTTTATTAAGTTTACCAGCAGTTCCCTCTTCAGCCCTGCAGTTCCAGTTCTGTAAACAGAAGTTATGTACTTACCATAATAGATCAGTCTTGTCAATTTCCATCTTTTCATAAACTATGGGTCTCAGATCCGACCTCTGATCCAGCTTTGGACACTACTAAGCTTTGTATCAAGTTCTTCCCCCTTCCCATAATCCCTGTGTGGAGAGAAAGCTACACCAGATATATTCTGACCACCACCAATAGAAAATTTAAAAATATTAAGGTGTTGGAAGCCAAAAAAATAATCTAACTTAAAAGCAACCAACCTGTGAAAGAAGAGTGAAAAAGAAAGGAAAAACCTTCAGGACCCAGGGCAAGATCACCCATTTTGGAATGAGAACACAAAAAAAACTGTGTATACAAAAAAATGAGAAGGAGGATGGTGGGAGGATAGCTGAGGAAGAACAAAAACAGACAAAAATTCTATCATTCTGATGAGTACACAACTTCTTTATCTGATGTTATCGTTTCTGTCCATTCCTCAATGTATGAGAAAAAATCCCCCAGCTACTTTCTTATTTGGGAAGTATTATGGAAGGATATTCTGGAGCACAGCTGAACCAGAGAGGCTCAAGAGCTGGACTGCATCTCCAACTGACAGTGAGAGATAACAGATATGTACCGTGGACCATGCCGCTGCAGCACATCATCCATTAGTACACTAGAGAAGATGGTTGTAGATGAGGCCACAGATCTACGACTGAGACTTTGGGTTTGAAGGAAGAGGCAATCATCTGTCTTCATGGACAATGCACTGACAACCAGCTTGAGAGGGTGACTTAATACTGCTGTTCCAAATTTAGCAGTACAGGAGGACACAAACAAATGATCAGATTCTCTGAAAGGTTCTGCCTGATGTAAATAAAAATGAAACTGATGATGAAAAGCTAGTAAATATAAAGTATACTCACCCTTGTCTGGAAGGTTTATGGACTAATGGATGATTCAAAAGCCACCTTAAAGAAAAGAGAGGCTGGTTTGCAGTGACACCTTATTTGTGAAAAATAAGGTAATTAGATTTGGGCCCAAAGAAATTCCCTCATCATTCTATCCACATCACCTTTTGTTAGGCTCTAAGATGATCTTGGTGGCCTAAGAGAAGTATTAAAGGAAGGTGGACTGGAGAATAATGATGTTTATCCTGTAAAATTGAATTCTATAACTTACAGGCAAATAGGATTAAGAGAAAATGTAGACAACCTCTGGAATCCAATGACTATCGAATCCAAGAGATCAGATCCGGAAAAAATCTATGAAGGGTATGGCATCCAATAACTATCAGATCTGAAAAAGCATTGAATTTGAAGGTCCAGATACCTCAGGTGCAGGAGCAGAGGGTGCTGGATCCAATGATCGCTTCTTAATCAAATTTGAGCTCTCTCTTCCTTATGTGACTCTCTGCTTCTCTTTGGGTCTAACACCCATTTTTTTGAAGATGGAAAAGGGAAGCAGCAGCAGCCACAGCAATTTCCTGATCCAGAAGGGATTTTTTCCTTCTTTGGAAGGCTGAAGGAGCACCTTAGAACGAGTTTACTCCATTTTTTCATTAATGGTCATTTGAACAAAGGCCTTGCAAATGGAGCAGGAGATGTCCAGTTACAAGGCCCCTAAGCAGTACACAAACCTATCAAGTGCACCTGGATTTGGTAGCTTGTGAGAACATGCTACATGCATACATATATTTTAAGCATGGGCATTAACACCCTTCTAACCTGCCAATATACCAAATCAGTTCCCATATCAAATATCCAAGAAGTTATTAAAAATATCCAAATCAGTGCTTGTTTAATATAATTTGGTAATCTGTTCCATGCATCAGCTGCTCTCTCAGAGAGCCACTTACTACACATTTCATTCCTACATAGGTTGCCTGATTATTCTCTATTTTTTAACATTCCTAGTTGTCTCTAAATACCCTACATACACAAATATAAGTTCTCTTCTTAAACATCTGTAAGAGAGACTGTACAAGTTCAAATATTTTAGTCTTTCATAATAACTTATTTTCACATCCATGGATCTCTTGGTATATTTCCACAAAACTCTTTCCCATTTATTCATGCTTGTTTTCTTATAAATCTTCCGTACTGCTATTCCATTCTCAAGTTTGGATCTAATGTAATTACCACACAATGACATTATTTCTCACTTCCTAGACATTATAAATCTTTTTGTACAACCTACAGTTCTACAACTATCATTAACCAACTGGCTGATATGATTAGAAAAACTCAAAGCCGGATCTACCCATATACCCAGTTACATACATAAATCTGCAGTTTCAATCACGGTGCGCTGGATTAAATATTCACCTTTCAATTTATGTCTCAAGTTTCATATGGGTAGCATTTATCATATTATTCTCCTGTGCCCAAATAGTCAATTTAGCCAAGTTCTTTTGCAAATCAGTTTACCCAATTTCAAGTCATTTGCTTACAGCCTGTAGAACTCAGATGAAAACAATTGGTTTGAAAGATACAATCTACACAAGTAAGGGCCTAGAACAGTGTCCTGTGGGACACCCCAACTATAACCAAGAATTTCACCTGTCCAGTAGTTGTATACTTGTCATGTCCTATTTGTAAGCAATCCATCTTAAGAATAAATCAATACCTAGTTGTAATTTACTGATCAGTGTTTTGTGTATGACACTGGCAAATGCTGAATTTAAAACTATATACAATTTTTCATTCATAGCTATTGCTATAATGTTCGCTATCCTGTTACAAAAAAATTAAAGAAATCAGAAGAGGTAACCCAAAAACTTGACTGTAAGCGCTTTCATTCACTCCAGTAAAATGAACTTCTTCAGACAAAATCATGGTTCTAATCCTACTCATTAAATACTTACATGATTAATAATTTAAATAACATTTCACTAATATTTAAAAAACTACATAATATTTAAAAAAAGTACATAATAGATATGCAATTACTCAAACAATGCTTTAAACTTCCCCTAGATATTCTCCCAATTACTAAAAATAACAAAACTTTTTCAAGTAAGGTAAATAGTTAAAATGACAAACTTTTCAATTTAAGCAAACAGGCTATGGAACACACGTCATTTAACCCTGGGTAACAGTAAGCATTAGTGTACAATTGCCACCAAAATTCTTGTTTCTCTAATAAAATTCCCAAATTTCCTCCCCGATCCTTAAATTTTACCCGATCCATTAATCTAAATTTCAAAGCATGTCCTGGATTTTCCTGCACATGGTTTGTCAGTGCATGGTTCTCTTTCCCTTTCCTTATGCTGTATATATGCTCATATATTCTCTCCTTTAATTTGCATTCAGCCTTACCTATATAAAAACCTGCACAGTTTGTTTTTACAGGCAACTTTAGTTCATTCTCCAATATATTTTTCAAGTTAAATCCTTTTTTGTATACAACATTCAGAACTAGCCCCAATTTATTCCAGCAATCTGTATTTTCTAGTAGGACTACCCAATTTTTCTTCATCAGTCATTTATTTTAGCATACATGCTAAAGGTAGTAAAGGCTAATTTCATATTTTTTTTAAGTCTATCATCTTAATTGTCTTGCAAATTAGTATTTAGCGAGCTACTATTCATATCCAAACTCGTAGGTTTTGCAGTACTGGTGCAAATAATCTTATCATCCTTTAGTTCTTAACTTGGTCAATTATTTTATATATAAATATATTAGGACACCCTCTCAAAGAGCATTTTTCAAATTACAACATTCTGCCTGAAAGTCTGTATCCAAGGTGATCTTAGCTGCCCGCACTAGCTGCCCTTTCACTACTAACTTTTTGAAAGAAAGGGTGCCCACTAGAAAAAAGCAGGAATACATTGGAATAGGTTTCCTTTCTAAATATTTTTGCCACAAAACATGATTAGTTATGTCTTTTGAAAAATCTACACCTAGACAGGCTATTTTTTTCCTTATGAAACATGTATGCAAACTCTATATAAAAAAAGCAGTGCTTCTATTCATAATTCCCACTATCTCATCTGCCTTTTAAATATCACCTGTCATCATAACAAAAATGTCGTCCAGGTATCAAGTATAATTAAACGCTGGCCATAATGTTCTCATTGTTAAACATGTAATGGTTCTCCCAATAGGCCATCACGATGTTCAAAAAACTGGCCCTGTTAGGGGACCCCATGGCCACTGCCTTTTTTGTAGATAGTAATTTCCTTCGAACATGAAATAATTGCTCTAAAATATAATATCTAATAATTCCTCCACTAATCTTAGTTCTTTATTCGGCATCCCTTTCTCTTATAAAAAAATCTATGATCCACTCTATCCCTACTTGGTGGGGGATAACTGTGTATAGATCTGTAACATCCACGGTTAGAAAATTTGATTTAACAACAAATTTCTGTTTGTTCATTTCCCCCAAGAAATGCCAAGAATATTTCCAAAGATGCCTCTCTTCACTGACATTTTTTTAAGCAAATGTTCTACCACTTTAGCACAAGCATACATTACTGAATTTCGTCCATCTACAATGGGTCTCACAGGTGGGTCTTGTAAGTAATGTATTTTTGGCCTACCAAACATCACTGGAGTAATAGGTGCCTGCATGGTCAAGTAGTGAAATAAGTTAATATCAATTTGGCCACAAATAAACGGCACCATTCAACTAATTTAATGTAATGCTTTCATAAGTATCAGTAGACAAAATTTTAGACATTCTAAAGGAATCTTCTTTTTCCATAAAAACTAACCCCTTTACCAGTTTTCATAACCCTCGTGTTAGTTGACTTCAAATTATTCAACAGAAGCCAATCATCTTCAGTAGTATTGTACCCTCTCCAGTTTTTGTTTTGACTGATGTATTTTCTAAAATCTACTTCACACATCCTTTCAAAAAGTATGCAACAGCGGGTGCAATGGGGGATTGAACAAACTGGAGATTGAAAATGCATTACTACTATTTTCATTAGCACCAAGAATCAATTGTAAGATTAGTTTATGTAAATATATTTTAACGGCCATCAAGTTAGGCATGCTCACATTTCTCAAGGGTACAAATGTAAGCCCTTTAGCCAAAAAATCAATTAGCTCACATTCAAAAGGTGTAAACTTAAAAACATTGAAGTCACCTTGAGAGTTCATTATAGTAGGTCCAGTCTCACACTAGCGTTTCAAAGCAGTGTTCAACCTGGACAGACATATATTCCAGTTCTTCTTGAATGCAGTCCATTATTGCCTCCGTTTGTTCTTGTATTTCCTCGTTTTGCGATTTCCCGCAGCAGTAGCACGAAAATTTTGATAAGTAGACTGATGAGGCCCAGCATTCACTCCCTGTTGTTGCTGAACTTTTAGACTTTCACTACGTCTAACCTGTTGTGTTCCTTCTTCCTTAGTCATTGCTAGGACAGGATGTGGTCTGATTTTGTCTGAAGTTCATTTTACCAGTGTGAACGAAAGGGCTTACAATACACATTTTTTGGATTACCTCTTTTGTGGATTTACTTAGCTCTCTGGTCTTGTCTTTTATATATCCTGTTACAGGCGGTACTAGATCTACTTTCAACATACAAATGTTAACATATGGTTTCAAGTCCCAACCTTTCCAGTTCTGATAATAACTTATCCAATATTACATTCTCCCTTATTTTTCCACAACATATGACTCTGGGTTAACTGTTCTACTACCCTTGCCCTTAAAGACAAGTTTAATAAGAGCATGTCTCCAGTCTTGAGGAATCTCCCCATATTTACGTGATCTAGTAAGTTCATAGATATAATGGTAGTAAAATTTCTTGTTGAAGTGTTCCCAGGTCATTATAACTTATTTAGGTCTCCTCCTAGTGCTTTGTTTGGATCCAGTTTGCATAGCTCTTTTTCAATATTTTGATTCTATTATCTGAGGTTTCCTGGATATCACTAGAACAACTTAACCCCTTTGTGAAGCCAAACTGTTTTGCATAAGTTTTTTAAATATGTCTAATATGTTGCATCTGAAAATGAATTTTAGACTACACACAGTATCAATTTTTATGTCTTAACTCCTTCCACATCTTATGTATCTAAAACTGTTTTCCTATGATGCTCAACATCTTTATATACATTTTCTACAATTTTTTCTTGATCTTGTTTCACACTGTGCTTAATGTGTTTGTCCAGCTTATTTCAGTTTTCAAAGATGTAGTTCTTTTACATTTAATTTTTATTTTTTGTCTCCCACTTTAATCAGGTATCTTGTTCCTGTGGAAATATATTCCCTTGATGTTGTACGCCTACATCCTGATATTAACAATTTTTTGATTTTTTTTCCCACCCAATTTCTCAAGACTTTCCACATTCCTTCTGCAGTTTTTCTACTGAATCCATCACTCCAATTAGTTTTACATAGTGACTGTTTTGCTTCCATATAAATCTGTAATTACTCTTCTGTGCACTGGTTTAGATTTCAGTTTAGCAGAATTATCTGGGAATAAATTAACCTTTATAACACCACAATCACTGCACACCAACAATGATAAAACTTGACATTACGCAACAGTAATTTCTTTAGGAATGCAAACAGTGTCTAGTATGCTCCTTTCCTTTTGGTAGATTTTTTTTAACAATATGAAGCAACTGCTGTTCCTGAACAAATGTGAATAATTTCCTTAGTAATGTTGTTGAATCAATATTATTCCAGTCTGGTTCTGGTAAATTTAGGTCCCTAGCCACTATTACTCCCTCCTGTGTTTCATGCATGAAATGTATGAATTTCTCTAGTCCATCACCACTTGGGGGGTCTACACACTCCCAACAATTCTTACATGTTCCAGGGTGGTATTCAGTGTCAATTACACAATCTATAGTATTGGTGTTAACATTGAACATGTACTAATCACAGATCTTATGATTATCTTTAATCCTTATAAAAACACATCCACCTGATTTTTTTTCTGTTATAATGTCTTCCAGTAAAAACATTTATACACTAAAAGAACTGGTTTTCAGTCACTGATCTTTAACCATGTTTCACAAACATCAATCTTGTGGAACATAGCAAATTTTCCAATAATAAAATAAATTATTAACTCATCACAACATTCCATGTTTGTTGTCCATCTCGCCTATATTCTTGCTGGTTGGGTTTGAAACAGAGCATCAGTTCCGACCAGGCCTAATACAAAAGCTCAAGAGCTTCCACTAGCTTGAAGCTAACCCCTAACCTATGATGCACTGGGTAAGTTACCCAGATCTTGTTTGCAAACAGAAGCAGTAGCAGTACTTCTACCTATTCATAACAGGTTCTCCAACTGCAGAAGGAAAGAAATCTGACTCCAAAACCAATATTTTATATATATACAAACATACACACATACATAAATACACACACACAAACACACACATACAAGATTGTCCGCCCGGTCCTCCAGGAACGAAGGAGGGGAAAGGTGGGTAGGATGAAAGAATATAGGCAAGATGGACAACAAACATGTAACGTTATGGTGAGTACATAACTTCTTAATGTTAGGTTGTCCAATCTCGCCTCAATTCTTGCTCATCGGGACAGCGTCCCTAGTACCTTTATCCTAGGGTGACTAAGGAAAACAAGCTCTTCAATACAGTGGAAACTAAGGAAGACCTGTTCCACAAGGCCACACCTACTTTGTAATGAGTAATAAAGTTATGAGGCCACACCCATGTGGCAGCTGCACCAATAGAGTCCATAGGAAGTCTAGCCTGGAAAGCAGAGGATGTTGAAACCACTCTTGTGGAGTGGCCCTTCACTTTGACTGGTAATTGTCTGTTATTACTGTATGAGAAGTAAATGCAGTCTGTAAGCTATTTAGATGAAGTTGCTTTAGAAACTGGCAATCCTTTCCTTTTGTCAGAAAAGGACAAAAATCTGGTCAGACTTTCTGAAATCTTTGGTCCTATGCAATTAGGAGTGTAGCCATCTATGTACTTCTAGTTGATGCAATCTGCATTCTGCCTTGTCGCTACAGTTGGGAAAAAACACTGGAAATTCAAGAGATGGATTCAGATTGTTTTCTGAACAGACTTTCAGTAAAAAAGAGGGATTAGTTCTTAGAAATACTCTGTCTTTGTAAAATAAAATATATAAAGTGGGCGTATAGAATGTGCTTGGAGTTCTGACACTCATCTGGTAGAGGTAATGGCTACTAAGAAAAGTTTTCCACGAAAAAAATTTATATCACAAGATGATGCAGGTTCAAAGGGTGGCAAGACTAAGGCAGAAAGAACAAAATTTAGGCCCCAAGGGGCAGGAGGTTCTCTGATTGGAGGTCTGAGTAAGAAGGTACCTTTCAAAAAGGCCTTGCATAACCTGTGGGACATCATAGGCATTCCCATCTCACCAGTAGGAAAATTAGAAAGGACTGCTAATTGTACCCTGATGGTAGCTGCTGCTGCCCCTTTGTCAAAAAGTTTGGAGAGAAATTCTGTAACTGCAGTGACAGAAGCCGCAAAAGATTCTATATTGTGCTCAACAGCCCAGTAAGAAAATCTTTTCCAATTACTTGAATACAGTTTCCTCGTAAATGGTTTGTGAGAAGAAAGCAAGATATGTTTAACTGCCGGGGAAAAATCTTAACACCTGGCTACACGTGGAATTGGAGCAGCCATGCTGTCAACTTGAGGGTCTGGAGGACAGATGGAACATTTCTGATGAGTGGGTTAAAAGGTCTGGAACTGGGACCAGAATCCATGGCTCCTCCAGAAGATGGGCCCAGAAAAGGGGAACCAAATTTGTCAAGGCCAGTAAGGTGCAATGAGTATCATAGTGCTTTTCACCATGCTGGCTTTCTGAAGTAGTTTGGGTATTAAGGGGAAGGGGGTAATGGCATAGATAAGTCCTGGGGGCCAATCGTGAACAAGCACATACCTTGGCGACATCCTCGGAGGGGGAATGAGGGCAAAGTAGCTGCTGCATTTGGCGTTCATGGAGGTGGTGAAAAGGTCGCACCAAGGCTGGCCCTATTTCTGGATGATCTCTTCCACAATTTCTAGTTTTACGGACAACTTGTGAGGCAACAGAATCGCTCTGCTGAGTTTGTTTGCTATCACGTTGGATTTGCCCAGGATATGCATCACTATTCAGAAACCATTGAGAAGTGACAGCCCAGAGCCACACCCACTGTGCTTCTCAACATAGGGGATACAATTCGGCTCCTCCTTGTTTATGTACCACACTACTGACATGTCTGTCTGAATTGCAACTGTTCCTATCAGGAGAGAGTCCGGAAATGCCTGCAACGCATACACCACCACTCTCATCTCTAGGACATTGATGTTCAAGTGGCTCTCGTGTTCTCGCCATAAGCCTTGGACAGACATTCCCAGATAATGCCCCACCCACCCAATCTGAGAAGTGTCCATGGTCAGTACTGCTGCTGGTTATTTTCAAATTCCGTTGCCCTTTTCAATTTATTATACTCACTGTATATTTCTCTAGTTACCACCCTGTCAAAAGTATCTATAGTGGGATGATTCGGTGGTGTAAATTTGCTCTTAGTTGTGAAAGATGAGCATACTTTATCAACCCCACCATTGTTCTTACTGGTAATCTTATCCTTAAATAATACATCTAAATTAATTTAAAAAAAAAATCATAATTTTAATAATAAATTGAAAAGGGCAACGGAATTTGAAAATTTGACACAAGACGAAATTGCACTATTACACGCTCTAAAAGAAGACAGCTCCATTCGAATAATGAAACCCGACAAAGGGGGGGGGGTATTGCTATTTATGACAATTTGATATATACTCAGAAAATTTATGATATATTGTATTCTACAGGAAATTATGAAACCATTTCTTGGAATGAGTTACATATAGCTTACCAACGATTAGATTCTTATGTTGAAAAATATTTATTAGATGGAAGAATCACAGACGAAATATACAAGTTCATCAGGGTAACACATCCCAAGGTAGCTACTATGGTAGGGATTCCTAAGACACACAAGGATACAAAAGACCCCCCACTGAGACCTATTGTATCGGGTAGTTACTCCAAAACTTTTCAAATGGGGAAATTTATTGATATAAAATTAAAAAATGTCTACACTATTATTTCACATATGGTGAAAGATTCTTGGTGTTTTCTTTCAAAGTATCCAGTGCACGTCATTGGAAATGGTTGTTCCACAGTTATAGTCACAATAGATGTGATAGATCTTTTTTCATGCATCCCTAAAGTGGAAGGGTTGGAAGCATTTACCAACAGTTTGATGAGACACACTGATTTAGAATGGGACACTATATGCTTGATATCTGAAATGATGTCCTTAGTATTAGAGAATAATTTTATATACTTTGAAGGCGAGCTCTTCAGACAAACCAGAGGTGTGGCAATGGGGGCAGCGTGCGCCCCCATTTACGCCAATCTGGTAATGTTGAATTTGGGAGGATAACGTGTTATTCAGGAGTAAATATTATGCGAATGTTAAATACTATTCAAGGTTTTTGGATTATATTTACATTCTATGGCAAGGTGGTGAAGAGGAATTATTAGAATTCATGGAGTTTATTAACAGCGGTGAATATTTGAAATTCACACATTCTATTGATCCGAAAGACTTGCCCTATTTAGACACGTATAGAACACATGATGAAGGTAAAGTGAGCTCCAAAATACATAGGAAATCCACTTTTTCCAAAAATTATCTCGATTACACTAGCTGTCATCCTCCAAACGTCAAGTACAACGTTTTTAAGGGTCAATGCGTGCAGCTAGAATGGTATCAGAATTCGATGAAATGCAAAAATAACTTGCGCACATTAAACAACTCTTTTCTCAAAGAGGGTACCCCTTAGATATGATGGATGATGTTGTGTCCTATATTATTGACAACTGGGGCACAAAATACAAACCTTTATTAGGCTCGGGTGAAATCCAGATTAATCCTATTCTTAACAATGATGGTGTTAGCTCCGGGTTTCATAGAGCTTGTATCGTGCCTTACAATTGAGGGGTTGATAATATCAAGGAAATCATTTACAAGTTTTGGTACCTGATTAGTACTGAACCGGGTTTGGTCAAAGTCTTAGGTACTAAACCGAAATTTGTTTACAGGATGGGACAAAATTTGAAAAAATTATTAGAATATCACAAAGGCAAAAAAACGAACATACCCAGGAGCGCTAGAAGCAGAAAATGTGGATTCTGCAACTATTGCAAATACATGTCAATGGAGGTTAAAATCTCACTACACAATGGATGTAAGAGCTTAATTGTTTGTAAGGAGGGCAACTGCAATACGAAACAAGTTATTTATTTAGCTAAGTGTGAGGTCTGCACAGCATTTTATGTTGGCAGAACAGAACGTTGCCTCAAAAAACGTATCTACAATCACATATATAGCATTAAGACCAAGGATACAACAAACGCACTGTACAGACATGTAGAGTTATTTGGAGAACAACACGCATTTAAATTTGTTATTTTAGAAGTTATTCTTAATGATCCCAGGGGAGGTGATATTAAGGGATTACTAGCATTCAGAGAAACATGGTGGCAAATTTTTCTTGATGCCACCAGCCCACCAGGGTTAAATAATAGTATATCCATTAAATCTTTGTTGTTTTAGGAATATGGCTGCATTATATGACAGTGACAACTGATTGTGTCTCATTGTTTGGCTTACGTTCAACATGGTATACTTGTCGTAACTATTTCTTTGATGCATCAGTTGATGTTATTTTTTATTTTTAACATATTTTTAGACAAATACTGCTTTTGTATACATTATTGTACAACTAATATTGATAGAAGGGTATTATAATCAAATTTTATATAAATTTTATATAAATTTTATATATATCCAATATAAATTTTATATACATTTTACTTTTTTAATCACTTTCTTAGATGTTTTTATGCCCCTCATATATTACTATACAATTTATATTATATAATTTATATGTTTACATACTCTCTTTTGAGTTGATGTTATAGAAAAGTACTTTCACGGTAATATATATACATTTTTCACACATGACCTTGTCAATAAATCAATTTCACCCAAGTTCTTCCATTCATACACATATCTTTTGGGTAGTTTTTATCAGTGGGAAGGAACAGGGATGTAATTCTTTGATATATTATAGTATATGTAATAGACCAGCCACTGAACAGCTCACTATGAACGTAGAATTCATTGTATGATTTCATATATATTTGTATTGTGGATTCGCATTCATTCAGATGTTATCATGTTTATTTATATATTTTAATTTGTTCCATGGATAGTGAAGTTTTTAGAATACTTTTCTAGTATATTTGGTGAATACTTATATAAACTATTTTTAATATTTCAAAAAACTGTTTATTTTTATATTCATGGTTTATGATTGTTTTGTAAATAATCAGTATATTATGGTTGTTGGGGTTGCTTTAATCTTTATAACAGAAGTGGAACTCGCATCACATTGTACCTTTAAGAACAGAATGTTTGGCACCAATGAATTTATTTAAACAGGATGGAATGCATTTTTAACTAGTTCTGAAGAAGACCAGTTAAGCTGGTTGAAAGCGCTAAACTCCTGCCATCTTTTGGCGTTTTTTATGTTTTTCATAGTTGGTGTATCGTTTTAGTTGTTGTGTGTTGTCAGCGCTTATGTACATGTATACGCTTATGTACATCTCATGCACCTTGATGTCTTACCAGTCTGTGTTACTAGATTAAGTTATCGTTTGGCATTATGTGGATTCAATAAACCGTTTTGAAGTGTTTCATCGCTGTGGTTACTGGGGATTTCAACGCTTATTGGTGGAACCGGAGTTTTTTTGTGGTAAATACATACCTCGCTTGAACCCTTCTTTTTGGCATCAAGATCTTGATTTGACGGTGAAGGGACTGAATTCTCTCTATGGGGGGGTAGGTTTTGCCACCATCTCTGTTGAATCAAATTCTGCACCTAAGAAAGTAATATGCTGTAAAGATAAGGCGGACTTTTTGAAGTTTACTGTAATGCCTAGCCTGGCGCAAAGAAGTGTTGTTTTGTCCCTCGCTTGCAGTAGTAGATGCTTGGTGGTGGTGTCAGAAGCCAGTCTAAGTATGGAAATGCACAGAATCCCAGACGTCTCGAGCCATAACCACTTCCATGCATTTGGTGAACACACTGGGGGCTGTAGTGAGACCACAGTGCAGGGCTTGAAATTGGTAATGACTGGCTCCCAGCCGAAAGCCCAAGTGTCTCCTGGATCTCCTGTCCATTTTTATATGATAGTACGCATCTTGGAGATCTATCGTGCACATCCAATAGTCTTTCCTGAGAAATGGGAATATAGACTACAGTGTCACCATCTGGAACTTAAATTTTTTTTTTTTTTTTTTTTTAAACAGATTTGTTCAGTCTGCTGAGATCCAGAATGGGTATCCATTCCCCGGTCTTTTTTGGAACTAAAAAAATCTTAAGTTCTGGATCCAATTTGGTCTGCGGGGACCTCTTGGATGACTTTTTTCTAGCAAATTGTGTATTTCTGCAGTTGCTTCTTCCCTCTGACCGGGTGGGGCATTTGGAATGGATTGATTTATGGAAGGAATAGAAAAGTGAATGCAGACCCCTGGATATGATTGACTGCATCCATTTGTCTTGAGTGATTTCATGCCAGGTATCTGGGTACAGTGACGAGCATCCCCAAATGTCTCCGGAGAAGAGAAGGCAGGCCTCCTTTCCAGAGCTCTGGAAAGGCTTGCCAGAGAACGTATTTCTGTCGATCTGATTATGCAGACCCCCTTTGCCGCAAGGTCAGTGTCTTCCATTATTACCTCCCCCTCTGCCCCTAGGGGAAGTGTCACCACGTGAGTCAGAAAAACTTTTTGGGACTTGTAGAACCACATTTCACCACCTTTCTGTCTTTTGGGATAAGGTCTAAATGGGGCAGAAAAACCGACTCCAATGGCAGACAAGGCTCTTCTCTCATGCGCACACCTGGCAAAGTTTTTTACCTTCGGTCCAAAAAGGGAAGAACCAAAGGGGGCATTGGTGAAGGAAGACCTGAAGGGTTCAGCAAAGTTGCAAAGACACATCCAGGAATGCCTGCTTAGGGAAATTCCTGTTGCTGCTGCTCTGCTCGCTCCTTCAGCTGCACATGAAATCAGTCTCATGGAGGAGTTGACAAGTGAGTTGAGGGTGGAGAGCTGGGAAGAACCTTTGTCCGAGATCCCTGAAGCTATAGTACCCTGAAGGACATCTCCTAGCTCTTTGAGGAAATCCCTTTGAAGCCTTGGAAAGTGGGTCAAGTAATTCAGCATCCAGTGAATAAAGGCCGCTGAAGAAAAAGCACGCTTTCCATATCTGTCCATAGTCCATGATTCTTTATTGGGAGGATGAACAGATTAGGTTTGCAATAACTCCACCTTAGTGGCTGCCACCACCATCACACCTACAGAGATGCCCTTGGTTAGGAACTCACTCTCAGTAGGGGCAGTGATAAATTTATTGGGCCACCGTAGGACAGGCTCCACTGTATCAGGGGAAGTGCAGGCCTTATGAGATATAACATTAAGCAACTGGTCGTAATGGAGAGTCACCCAGGAGGTGGATGGGCGAGACCCAAAAGCCTCCAGGTATACCAATTCATCCTCTGAACGGTTGTTGGGCTTCTTGCCACCACTCTGTTTCAAGATTTCAAGGATGTCAGCAAGAAAGACATCCTCAGAGGAGACCGTGGGAACCCTTCCAAATCATCCAGATTGGTATCTGAGAAAACAGACTCGGGGGAGTTTATGTGCTTCCTCTTGCAGTCTCTTCAGAGGGACTTCCTCAGAGGGATAGTCTGGTAAAGTTTTGGAGGAGACTATGCCGCTCGCAGGGGCTTCCTGAGGCTCTGGGTCTCTATGCTTGGGAGGAGGAGGTGACTAAACCAACACTGGTGCCTGGGATGGAAGAGAAACTGGACCCAAGAGTGGAGCTATTTGGGATGACAGTACCCTCTCCATCAGTTCAAAATCCCCCTTGGCTCTGCCCTGAAGAGATCCCTGCTGCTGAGAGGCAGAGGAATGGCTCCAAAGCACGGGTGGCTCCGAAGTCGATGTAGGAGCCAAACTCAACCTCGCCGTGGCACTGAGTGGTAGAGTCGGATTGGAGAACTTGTCTGCCTTGACTCCCCTTCCCTGGACCCGACAGGTGAGAGCCTGCTCCCACACCCTTCGAAATCCGATGGACTTGAAGTAGTCAGAGCTGAAGATGTCCCAGTTTTGATGGTTCCACTATCAGACCCATAATTTCTGGCTCGGAGGAGGAATCTGAGAAGGTACTTTGGCTGGTGCTGATTTCTTTGGGGTTGGGGACAAAATTTTTGCCAGTGTTCGAAGCAGTCTCTTCACCACTCGCACCACATCATCATCATAAGATAAACTTCTGGAAGAACAGGAGGATAAAGGAGGAGATCTAGCCCTCTCCAAAATGGGTGATCTCGAAGTTGGAGTGATCTGCTCCAAGATAGGAGATTGTGTCGTAATCTACAACTCTACCAGCTCTGTGAACATAGATGGAGCCAAAGAGGTTGACTTGGTTTTGTCGGAACCTTGAGACCTCTGTTCCGACACGGTAATTTTTCTAGGAAGCCCTGAAGCTGGAGTTGCAATAGCAGATCTTTTGGATCCTTTTGAGTGGGAAGTAGAGGGGGAAGTAGGTTTGGAGCTCTGAGAACCCTCCGATTCCTGGAAAGGACCTTTTAACAAGCCTCTCACCATTAATTTACTTCTTTACTCTTGAATAACCCTGCTGCTGAAACCATGGCAAATTGTACAAGGGTCTTGCAAATGGATGGCACCAAGACAATACAGACAGTCAGTGTTGTCCATCTGTAAGAGACATCTTTTGTGTACATTTATCACATTTTTTAAATCCTGACCGTCTCGGTTCTTTTGGATCCCTATCTTTTTCTTTCGACATTGTTTTCAATTAGGAAAAAAGGAACACCAGCAATAAGGCAGCAATAAATTTGACTAATCTAACACTCGTAAATTTGTAAAAGGTACAGAAAAATTTCAAAAAATGTCTCTAACACAATGGAGCCTACTAACAATGGTCACACCATCCAAGAAACTTAAACCAACACTGCAAGGCTTTCATAAGAAAGGTTGCAAAACCACCAAAGGACAGGTTTAAAGATTTTAAACACACTACCTAAATAAAGAACACTATAAGCGACTAACAATCCTACAAGAAAACTAAGTAGAGGGGAATCCTCTAACAAACTGATTCTCCAACTAAGAAAAGACTGACAACACGGGGAAGGGGAGCAGTCCTTTAAGTTAAAACAGGCCGCTGACAGCCATCTAACTAAAACAGGTCTCGCACAAGAACAAGAGGGGAAAACACACACTAGAAATTACGAACGGGGGTTTCTAAATCTATCCCACACTACAAAAAAAGGTTTTATCTGAAAACTGTTGTAAAATATATAATTATATACTAGCCAATGAGTCAGTCAGAAGACATCCCGGTCGCTGGAGCGGAAAATGAGATATGTGTAACTTACCCAGTGCATCACGGGATAGGAGTTAACCTCGAGCCAGTGGAAGCTCTCGAGCTTTTGTATTAGGCCGAGTCGGAACCAATGCTCGGGTCCGAACCAAACCAGCAAGAATTGAGGCGAGATTGGACAACATAACGTCTATTATTAATGTTCCTAGCATTAACAACCAGAGATGTGTCAAATGTTAACTGAACTGTTAAATTTTCAACATAGCAAAAACCCTGCCTTGTGTATGTCAAATATTGCAATACCTCTGCTGCAAAAATGTTCTTCCCTGATCTTGACAAATGCATGTCATTATGTCTAAACACATGTTCCAAATTAGTCTCTGATGCTCTACACATTTCCATTTTTTTAAATTTTTTCATGTAGGTATTTACCCCCAAAATATTATCATTCACTGTAACCTGATCTCTCTACTATATGTGATTTGTGAAAAATCACATCCTAACACCAGTGTAAGCTACACTATCAAAGACAGCTGCAAGTTTTCTACCAACAGTCAGAGACCTTGCGGATGAGAACATTTATACAGACATGGAAAAAAAAAAAAAAAACAGATCTATACTTCCTTACATTAAGGCATTATAAGGCTTATTGCACATACTCTACTGATGCTCCTGGCAAGCGTAGCACAACTTGTACATTATCCTGTCTGCAAATGAAAGCCTCAGTTCCTCTAATTGAATCTCCAATTACAAGAATATCATTCCTGACCAGATCTGAAGAATCAACTTCTAATTCAGTAATAACTGCTCTATCAATTGTTACAAAGGAATGATCTTCACCACTATTAGTCTTATTAATCCCACTGCTTCCATTACGTATATTTGCAAGCATACAATTCTCATTCAGCTGACCTTGTACATCTACAGCTTGAGCCATGTTTTAAACGTCTTTCTCTTTTTCTTAAATTTATGTTCAATACTTCCACATTCAATTTTGATTTTTCCTTTTCACCTGCTCCTTGCCTCTTTTCTCTACCTTCTTTTGGAAAAATGGTCCCTTTTTCAGTAGACTGGTTTTCTGATAGAAATATGTTGTTCCCTGTAATCTGTGTGTTACATAAAACAATGTCCTTTTTATTATGTATTCTCTTTACTTGAGACATTTACCAGATTTTTTTTCATCCTTTTGTGAACTTTCTTCTTGCTTTTTTTTTTCTTTCGTCTAAACGCTATGAATCCTCAGATTGCTGAATACTTGTGTCCAAAAATCCAAACTTGTCAGGAGCACAGTCTTGTTTAAGGGTTGATTTTTTTTTTTTTTTTTTTTTTTACAGACACACACACTTCCCTAAATGGGTTCTATTTGCTCTTCGTCGATCATTATTTATCTCACCAGTCCAGTCATTAATACATCTAACAGATCTCCAAGCCATGCCAATTGCACAACTGCAATCTTCATCAGCAAGACAAGATATACTAATAGTGGTAAGCAAATCATCCAACTTCTGACATGAAGAACACAGTTCACGCTGTGGACTTATTGAATCTGTAAGGCTCGTCTGCCATCCTCAGAGATGACAGCGAGGTTAACAATACCAACAAAAGAAGCATTCCCAAAGTAAAAATTTCCCTAAAAGAAAGCTTTTTTATTAACTAAGCCCCAGTAAGGAGTGGGAGAGAGAGAGAGAGAGAAAAAAAAACAATAAAAAAGGGATACAAGAAGTGGAAAGTGCTATAGATGGGGGAAAGATCCAAAAAATTAAGTCAGAGCAAAAAGAAAAGTACTTTTCACAATGAAATTTATGTTAAAATGTTCTTGAGCACCAAGGTCTGTCAAATGCTTATGGCAGAACATAAGATCTGAGGTAACTTGCTCTTCACACAGGGATTACAGGTAGGGGGAGGAGCCGAAGTACCAGACCCAATGCTTAGAAGTGGCCAAAGCCAAATGAGACGTTGGATTACAGAGCCATACATTGAGGACCAGATGAAAAAATACATTAGATCAGCTATTTCATCTCCTCCTTCCTTTAGTAGGTTTTTTCCTGCTCCTCTCTCCTGCTCTTCTGCACTCTCCGCCATCATGGGGTTCCTGGAACTGCAGCAGCAATCCTCCAGATCCACCTAGCAGCTCCAGAGTGCTTCACTTCCTCCCCTCCAAAGACTATGACAAGTTCCCCAAAACCCTTTGCAAATTTCACCATTAGTTAAACACGATCCTCAGGTCTCCCCCAAAAAGAAGCCACCAGCCTAGTGTGAACCACATGGTCAATAAAAGGATACTACATATTAAAAAATGAGAGAGAGATATTGTTGCTGATACCGTAACAGTAGATGTCGGAATAATAGGATCACTGCTGAATTATAATTATACATAGGAATAAGTCATTAGCAGGCACCTAACCTTCCAGCTAAACTTACAGAGCTCAAGGAAGATGTCACTCAAGTGTGTCTAAAACCCTTCAGAAAGATATCCAAGGAACAGTGAAATCAAGCTTCTCTACCATGGCTGCCTGACAATCAACACAGGTCTCCCACAAAGGTAAATTGTTAGTTAAGCAGAAATCATTCTTTCACTAAAAGGGGGAAGGGTCTTCTCACGTATGAAGCCTCATTTTCAGCATCAATTTCCTTGATGGAAAACACAGAAGCATGTATGCTGTGCCTGTCTTTCTGATCAGTGCAAATACATTATAAATAACATTTTTCAGTGTACTACACTGTGTAATCCCCCATGCAGGGTGTACTCTCTTAGGCAATGAATGCCAAGACAAACATTTTATAATTACATTTTTATACAACACTAATAAAGCAGCATCAGTCATTCAAGTTATCCATAATTTGGTACCGTAAGCATGTAAATCCAAGTATTACAAATCTATTCCATTTAATTTTAACTCCATATTTGATTTAACAATGCTCATTAAACAAACCCAGTCAAGCAAAAAGATTATCTATAAACAACCTAACCGGAGATCAGTAGTTAATTAGGCTGTGCTCGTTTATGAGCTGGGTTTATGTTGGTTAATGTCACGTGCAGAAATGAGTGGCAGTCCTGCACTACCATCCAGTGCACACCCTCCTATAAGAGCACTCATTGGGCAATAATTTAAATTATGGACACAAAATAAACTTCCTTATGGATGCCTTAATGATGACACCCTCTTGGTAGACTCGCACCAATTAAAAGGAAATGGGTAGTTTAACTGGCCAAGAGGGGGATGACGGCCAGGGGTGAAAAAATTATTTATTTTACCCCAAATCAGTGGCGCACAGGGTTGACAGCCCTGACTGCTAACCAGATCACAAAAGATCAATTTGCAGCTCAGAAAGCTAGGATACCGGAAAAGGGGTGGGTAAGAGATGAGAGACAAGTCACAGCACTCACCTAGGAAGAACGATGATGGTGTACCCCCTCATGGTTACCTGGCACTCTAAGGGAGTGTTATAGGCTACACACTCCCAGGAACAAACCTCCCACCATGGGACATGTGGGTAGATGTGCCCAATCCACTACCGCAGCCCTTGCAAAGGTAGGTGGAAGAGCAAGCACACCTCTACATTAGGAAAGTAAGGGATGCAGTGACATCAATCCCACATCACATCCGGGGGGTATGAGTTAGATTACGTCAAAATAAATGCCCTAGCAGCTGCCAGGATGACAGGTCCATGCTCAGCTCTAACCCACTGGGGAATGAATGGGTTGGGAACAGCTCTCACCCCATGAGGAATGAGCAAACAGAGTGAAGTGAGGTGATGATCAAACAGCTGAGAGAAAATTTAAAAAAAATTATATACATACATATATATATATATATATATATATTTATATATATATATATATATATTTGTTGAAGCATCCTTTGCTTTAATTACAGCATTCAGTCTTCTTGGGTACACACCTGCCATCAATTAGAGACTCTGAATAACCCCAAATAAAGTTCAGCTGTCCTAGTAGAATTTTCCTACTCAGCTGCCTGCTACAGCAAAAGCCATGGTTCGCAGAGAGCTTACAAAGCATCAAAGAAATCTCATTGCTGAAAAGAATCCATCAGAAGGGTAAAAAAAAAATTTCCACAGCACTGGATATACCATGGAACACAGTGAAGACAGTCATCAAAAAGTGGAGAAAATATGGGACAACAGTGACATGGCAAAGAACTGGACGTCCCTCCAAAATTGATGAAAAGACAAGATGAAAACTTGTCAGGGAGGCTGCCAATAGACCTACAGCAACACTGAAGGAGCTGCAGGAATTTCTGGCAGGTACTGGTTGTGTACTACATGTGACAACAATCTCCTGTACTTTCCATATGTCTAGCCTATGGGGTAGGGTTGCAAAACGGAAGCCTTTTCTTACACAGAAAAACATGCAGGGCCGGCTATAATTTGCAAAACAATACATCAAGTCTCCCAAAAGGATGTGGGAAAATGTGTTCTGGTCTGATAAGACCAAGGTTGAACTTTTTGGCCACAATTCCCAAAGGAATGTTTGGAGCAAAAACAAGACTTCATATCACCAATCGCCACAACACCAACCCCATTGTAAAGCATGGTGGTGGCAGTATCCTGCTTTGGGGTTGCTTTTTTTCAGCTGGAAC
Source organism: Protopterus annectens (assembly GCF_019279795.1). Classification (NCBI taxonomy): domain Eukaryota; kingdom Metazoa; phylum Chordata; order Ceratodontiformes; family Protopteridae; genus Protopterus; species Protopterus annectens. Next base: position 459,591,794 of record NC_056731.1, read on the forward strand.
TGGGACTTTAATCAAGGTGGAGGGAATTACAAACAGTTCCAAATACCTGTCACTTTTGGACCAAAACCTTCAAGCATCTGCTAGAAAGCTGAAGATGAAGAGGAATTTCATCTTTCAACGTGACAATGAGCCCAAGCATGCATCCAAATCAACAAAAGAATGGCTTCACCGGCAGAAAATTTAAGTTTTGGAATGGCACAGCCAGAGTCCAGACCTAAATCCAATAGAAAAATGTGCGCGGTAACCTGAAGAGGGCTGTACACATGAGATACCCACATAATCTGACAGATTTGGAGCACTTTTGCAAGGAAGAGTGGGCAAATATTGCCAAGTCAAGATGTGCCACGCTGAAAGACTCCTACCCAAGAAGGCTGAATGTTGTAATTAAATCAAAAGGTGCTTCAGCAAAGTATTAGTTTAAGGCTGTGCACACTTATGCAAACAGCTTGCTGTACGTTTTTTTAGTTTTTATACCCCCCCCCCCCCCAACAGATTTTTTTAATTGAATTTTACAGGTTAAAGGTCACACTGAAGGTGGGAAAAATTTTGAAATTATTTATTGTGGTCTCATTTTTTATATCACAAAAACCTGGCATTTTAACAGGGGTGTGTACACTTTTTATAGCCACTGTATATATATTTGCTTTAATAGTTTTAACCAATTTAGAACTTTTTACATACATTTTATACATATTTTATAGTTTTTTGCATTATTCATTGTTTCAACTTTGTTTCATTTTAAGCAATGGTTTACATAAGGTGACTGAGCCAAATTTGACACTAATGACAAACTGGCAGAATATCAGAAAACATAACTAGAGAAATACAATATAAAGCCTTTTTCTCACAAAGGAAAAATGAAGACTGCTTCCTGGACAGGGGCAATCTTAATATAAATTCCATTAAGCTGCAAAATCTGGACCACTTCTTTTTTTCTTTTTTTTAAAGAAACTTTATGGTGACACTTTAGAAAAAAATCAACAGCTTCGTATAACAGTAATATCAATCAAGACAGTTACATAATTTAGCAACTAAAACTATATAAAGATCAACAAACTTATGGTAGTTTTTGGATTTAAAATCCTACACTGTATAAGTAGTCCTACAGAAATAGAAACAAACTTTATTTCAAACGACTTATTTATGCTTGAAGTAATAAAGCTTACTATACAGTCATTCAAAATCCAGGATCATTTTGCTTAGAGGAAGTACCTAGAAAAGGCAAATACCTAACTTGTGTATATCTTGGGATAGCTAATAACATCAACCATCTGTCAATCATATTAGATATATACTACAGCTTCCAGTTTTAGTTTACTTGCTTAAAGTCCACTGTTCCTTAACTGTGGAAGGCCCCCCCCCCCCCAGCAAAAAAAAAAAAAAGGAGACTGCTTCCTTTACTTGCTAAAATCATAAGCAGGAATACATTGTTCCACTGCTTAAACAACCGAAGATTCAGATCAAAGTCTGTAAGAAAGAGTGGGGTTGTTAAAAAAGACCACACCAGGGCAAAATCTAATCATTGATGCCCTGAAGCTCGACTCATGATGGTAGTAAATGAGAATATTCCAAAAGATACATCTTCAAACCACTGTTTCCCATAGGCTATATCTCCAACAGGAGGTTGAAGCATTGGGGAACGAGGGATAATCCTTTCTTTTAAACGCCTTTATTAAATTACTACTTAATAGACAAACATATTAACAGAAAAGAAGATCAGCCAGATTTTTTTTCCCTTCAAATTACACATTATATATATTTTTTTTTTATTTGCAATTCTCACCAGTCCAACATTACAAAAAGTACTGAATTTCTGCCTTGCCTTAAACTTCGTTCCTCTACTTCCTCCTGGACATTATTCTGCATGTACTGTTCCTACAATTTCCATTTATTTCCATGTAATTTGCTCCTTCCCTTTTGTAAATACTCTCTTTCAGTTCTTTGAAGTATTTATTTAATATTATAAAAGAAATTAAACAAGGCTGGTTTACATATTGATTTCAGTTTTCTAGTAAATACTTTTTTGGCAGTCAAGAGAATTAAACTCAATGCCTTGCTATGTCTAATCGTTCAGATTGTATGCCCTGGCTCAAAAAATTCATATCTTTAATTACAGTCATTTGCTCAGCAAATATTTCTGATAAGAGTACTATGTGCAGAATTTTTCAAATATGCCAAATCATTACACTCCCAACACACAAGATCCGAGTTCTCTTTCATCCCAACCACACCTCCAACATTTGCCACCAACATGAGGAAAATTCTCTGAAGTATGCTTGGCATACAAAAATATCAATACAAAGCAAATGTACTAAACCTTCTAGATTTTGTTGGATACTTCAGAGCCATACACATCTTCCCACTGTTCTCCTGTAAATTCCTTTTCCAGTCTCTCTTCCTAATCTTTTTAGACTTTCTCCGACTCTTACAGTGATCATGCAATACTTTACATACCTTTGTAATCATCTCTTTACTAGCATCGTCTGTCCTACACTTGACTAAAATCCCTACCAGAACAGATCTTTCAATTAAGATTCCCAAACCTCTTTCTCTTTTCCAACTATCTGGTATAAATCCATGGCAGGGAAGGCAGTATAGTCTGCAGTCCAGACATCTTGGCCTCATCCAATATTATACCATGACCCCCCATTATTATTCCAAAACGTGCACGCTGATTGGCCAGCGTGCCCGTTGTAAATAGAGTTATACTAATGGAAAAAGGTCCGGTCGCCCGGACTTTTTTCCATTAGTATAACTCTCTTTTTAAAACACTGTCTCGCTATGTTAAATGTGTTTCACATAGCGAGACAGCTTTAAAATAAGCAACGGAAATCTCCGTTGCTTATTTTAAAGCTGTCTCGCTATGCTAAACCCATTTAACATAGCGAGACAGGTTTTAAAAAAAAAAGCAACGGAGAAAGCAAGATCTCCGTTGCTTTTATTTAGTGTTTCGCTATGTTAAATGAGTTTAACATAGCTTTAAAATAAGCAACGGAGATGTCCGTTGCTTATTTTAAAGCTGTCTCGCTATGTTAAACCCATTTAACATAGCGAAACACTAAAACAAAAAAGCAACGGAGATCTTGCTTTCTCTGTTGCTTTTGCCCACAGCTCTGATGTACTGCGCAGGCGCGCAGTACATCAGAACTGCCGCGGATGCCAGACATCTGCGGAAGGGCAGCAAACAGGCATTATACTATGCCATTATTTAAGAAAAGTAATAGTTTATTTTCTTAAATAATGTCATGGTATAATAACAATAACCCACTTCTGGGTGTGGGTAATGCTGTATTTACCCACGGTTGGCTCTGTTTGGTCCCTCGGGCTTCGCCCTCGGGACCAAACCACGCCAACCGTGGCTAAATCTAGCATTACCCACACCCAGGCGTGGGTTATTGCTATATTATTACCTTTCCCTCTAGTTATTTGCTCCTTATATCTTCGTTCCTTTGCCAGTTTTCTTACCTGTCAATTTTCAATCAATTCAATGGAACAGAGTCCCCAGCTACCTGAATCCCAGAAGAACTCTAAGAGGATATTCCTGAGCCCGGTTGAGCTGCAGGCTGCTCTTCCTATCAAGACCAGAACCAATTTGCAATGAGAAATAAAGATATGATGATTATCCCTTGTTGCAGCCACACAGATAATGTACATGGAAGATCCAAATAAGAGCACTGATAAAGTTGCCATGGACCTATTTGAATTGGATCGTAAAGGTTTTGCAAAGACAAATGCAACTTGATGCAGACGAAGGAAATTTAACCATTTGGCTAAAGTTACTTAACTAGTTTGCCCAATTTTGAATGTGCAAAAGAAACAAATAAGTGATCTGTTTTTCTCATTTTTTTGTTCTATGCAAATAAAAATGTAACCGTCACAATCCAACAAATGAAACATTCTCCCTTGCTCGTGAAATTTTGAAAGAAAACTGGAATATTACTAGACTGATGTTGGATTCTGACACCACCTTAGGAAGGAAGGATGGGTTGGGTTTGTAACACCACCCTATTTTTATGGAAAATTAAATGAGGCTTAGAAGATGGGGCATAAAGTTCAGAGATTCTTCGAGCAAAGGTTATATCTTGCTAACGGAACCAAAACCATTGCAGAGGAGACAGAACCCGGGGCTTGCAAAATCAATCAGGCAGATACAGAAAAATTCTGAAATACCTTTTTGACTTGAAAGTGAACAGTTTGTACCCTTGGTAAGGGAAGAAAGGTAGTCACGGATACCATACTGAACAAGGCCCCTAGGAACTCTAATATCTGAGATGGTTCTAGCTGAGATTTGTTGTGATGGATGGTAATGTTACCAGACAAGATTAGTTATTAAAATGTATATTAATTTCAATTTATTAATGTTATAATATGCCTGTTAAAAAGTAAATACAACTTGTATGCAGGGCTGGAAAACATATAGCTTCAACATCTAGAGTACTGCTGTGTCCTAACTGCATCCTTTTAATATGTAATAAAGAAAAAGTACGTGTTGCATGAAGTCGAGGTACATTAGTTACTACAAAAGGAATTTGTTAGCCTGACTAGGAGTGCACTGCTGCCAGGGAAGGTTTGAAACATCAAAGGTCAGAAACAAGACCTCATGGAAGCAGTTGGATCATGTATAGAAAGGTGTTCACGTCAAGTCTGAGGCGAAAATCACGAGGGATGAGGACATTTCAAAAGTCTTCTATTAGCTAGAGTCATTATAACATAATGAAAGTGCATGACCAGGTTTGATAAGAAAAATGTATAAAAGATGTTGTCTCTATTCAGAGGGACTAATTTAACATCAGCTATGAAGATTGCCTTCCAGCACTGTAAGAATAAAATTTCTGTTTGCACATCTAAAGTGTTGTTCCTGACTGAAGCCATATAAGGTAAAGTCTTACTGTTACTTATTTATGACTATAAAGTACAGTTGTGTACACTTACCATAAATGTAGATGTTCGAGTGTATTCATTGTTGCAGTCATCACATTTGGGTTATCCGCATGCAGTAGCCCTCAGTCAGCCAGATTATCAAAGTCTTGGGTCCTGACCTGCATTGGTTGTTTTCTTATCTTCCATGTCAGGTAGTCAGGGGAATAAACCATGCAGCCGACGCCAATACATCAGTTTTTCTTGCCCCAGATGTCAGGTGCCCCCATAATGAGAAGCAATTATATACAAGGTTACACCTACAACAAAAAAGCAAATACACCAAAATGCTTTAAGCACAGTCAACAAGAATACAGGTATAGTCAACAGAAGTTAGGGGGCTGGAGGGAGGGTAACCAGGACTGCAACAGTGCATAACACTCTAACATCTACATTTATTTATTTTATTTATTTTAAATTTGTTGACCGGGATAGTCCAACTGGATACATGTCCATTTTCAGCGGAGGCCCGGGGAGAAAAGCTCCAGATTACAAAAAATAAACAATTCCACTTATAAAAAAGCAATAATATCTATACAGTACTTATAGAGGTGTCCCCGTGGGGGGGGGGGGGGTTTGCACAAAAGTAAGAGTGATTACAAAATACATGTTGAATAAGGTAGAAGCAGGGTTATATGCAAGAGTTGTTAATCAGTACATACTGAAGTAGAAACTATTTACAAGTTACTTGCAGCTTATTTACAAAATTACATACACTGTGGTCTTGGAGAGGGAGTATAAAGACTTTTGTTACCTATCAGGCAGATGTGGCTGCTATCAGTAAAGAAGAAAGACATAAGGGGCTTGCATAAGACAGAGGGCTTAGAATAGGAGTTACATTTATGGTAAGTGTACATAACTGTACTATGTTCTTCGTGCTTCACTGTTAGTCATCACATTTGGGTAGATTCCCAAAGTTAAGGACGGGAGGAGGAATTTAGATAGCATTAGGACCAGCTATAAGGTCCTGCAAGACTGCAGTGGCAAAACCAGCTCTGGATTTAGAGAAAATTGGCAAATAGTAATGCTTGGTGAAAGTATTAACAGAACTCCAGGTTGCAGCTTCTAGGATATAATTGGTAGGGACACCTCTGAGAAAGGCTGTAGAGGCAGATGCAGCCCTGGTTGAGTGTGGTCTTATCCCCCGTGGGATAGGTTTTCCACGGTGCTTATAGCAGAAAAGAATGCAATGGCCTATCCATTTAAAAATGGTTTGCTTTGAAATGGCCTTCCCCTCTGACCCTGCAGCAAATGCCACCAGCAGCTGCTCAGATTTCCTTTGAGGTTTAGACCTGTCCAAGTAAAATCTAAGTTGTTTGTGCACATCTAAGGAGTGCAGTATCCGTTCCACTTTGTTCTGTGGATTAGAAAAGAAGGTTGGTAAATGAATGGACTGATTAAGTGCCACACTGGATACTACCTTGGGCATGAAGGACAGATTGGTCCTGAAGGACACCCTGTCCGCATGAAAGATGATGAAAGGCTCCATTGCCATAAGGGCCTGTAATTCAGACACCCTTCTTGCTGAAGTGACTGCTAAAAATAAGGCAGTTTTCCAAAAAAGGAATTATAATTCTGCACTTGCAGCTGGTTCAAAAGGAGGTAGAGTGAGTTTTTCCAATACAAAGTTAAGGTCCCAGGTTGGAGTTGGGGCTCTCCTGGGTGGTCTTAAATTTTTGGACCCTCTGAGAAACTGCTTGAGCAGTGGATAAGAAAAGAGGGGAGGGTTCTGTATTGTAATGAGCTGAAATGGCTGAGGCAAGAATTTTGATGGAGGAAAAGGAAAGGCCCTTGTGAAGCATCTCAGTTATGTACTGAAGAATCATAGGTAAATTGGGCGCTGCTGTACCCATCCCTTGAGTTTAGTTCCAGGAACAGAATCTTTTCCATTTTTCAGCATAAGATTTTCTAGTACTAGGCCTCCTTGCCTCCAGAATGACATCCAACACTTGTTTACTGTGGGATGGTAACAGAGAGATCAGGTAATTAGCCAGGCTGCCAGGTACAGGGGTTTGAAGCTGAGGATGCAGAATCTGACCCTCCTGCTGGGACAGCAGAGTAGGGGTCTGAGGCAGGTGCCATGGAGCCAGCGGTGACACACTGCTCAAGCGGGGGTACCAGTGTTGGTGTGGCCAGACTGGTGCAAGCAGTATTGTCCCTGGTTTGATCTTTAGTACTTTGGAGAGGAGAGGCAGAGGAGGAAAGACAAACGGATATATTTTTCCAGGTGAAGGACAGGGCATCCACTTTCCAAGCTTGTTTGTGGGGAGTTCTTGTGCACAATTTGCCCAACTGGTAGTTATGGGAGGAGACAAACAGGTGTATATCTGAGCTCCCCCATCTGTTTATGAACATGTTGAAAGTCTTTGGTTCAGTTTCCACTCATGTGGGTTCATGAGATTTCCGTTTAGTTCGTCTGCCAGTGTATTTAGCTTTCCTGGCAGGAAATGAGCCTGTAGATGCACTTGGTAGCTCAAGGTTGTGTTCCACGGAGACATACCCCCCCCCCTCCTGCTTGTTTATGTACCACATAACAGTGGTGTTGTCCGTCTTTACCATTAATTGTCCTGGAAGAATGTGGTCTTTCAAGGCCGTCAGAGCATTCTGTACAGCTAACCTTTCTTTTTTGATTGATATGCAGGTGCATTTGACTTGGGTTCCATTTGCCCTGAACGCACTTCCTTGCCAAGTGAACCCCCCTTCCATATTCTGATGCGTCTGTCAGGGTTTGGGCAGCAGGGGTAGAGTGAATGGTAGTCCCTTGTTTTTGTGGCAAGCCTCTGCCCACCAAAGGAACTTTTAACTGTAGGCAAGGTATGATGGGAATCATTGCTTCTAGATACTGAGAATGTTGACACCATAGGCTTTTTACATACCATTGTAGTTTCCTCATATGCAGTCTGGCATACGGAATTAGGAGAATGCAAGAGGCCATGAACCCCAAGGCGTGGAGTATTTGCCTTGCAGATAGCAGGGTTTTTGTAGTCATTAGTTTGAAGTAAGCTGTCAAATGAATTTCTCTGGCGTGAGGAAAGCCATCTGGGAAGTTGTGTTCAAGCTTCATCACAGGAATATAATTTGTTGACAAGGTACAAGATGTGTTTTCTTTCCATTTATGGTGTACCCCAGACAAGTTAGCACCTTTTGTACAAATGCCAAATGACTGAAAAGTATGTTCTGGCTTTCTGCCTGAATTAGACAATTGTCCAGGTATGGGTATATTTGAATACATTTCTTTGCCTGCAAAATGCAATGACTGGAGCTAGGCACTTTGAGAATACCCTGGGCACAGTAGATAAGCCAAAGGGCAGTAAAGAGAACTGATGGTGCATGTAGCCTGCTTTGAAGCGTAGGTATCTTCTGCAAGATTCCCTGATTGAGATGTGCAGGTGCGCTTCCTTTAAATCTAGTGTTGCCAACCAGGCATCCTTGCCTAGCATAGGAAGCAACTGGTGAAGAGTTAGCATCTTGAACTTTGGGATCATCAAAAAGGTGTTTAGGATAGAGAGGTCCAGGATATGAAGCCATGAGTTGTCTTTTCTGGGTACCAGGAAAATTCTTGAGTAGAAACCTTGTCCCTTTTCCTCTTCTGGTACAGTATGAGTAGCCTTTATAAAATAAAAAGCACAGGAGCAAGACAATGAAGGGGTATATAACGTAGATATGCAGTCCCATAGACCAAGTAGCTCCAAGTTCATAAAATCCAAACCAACACGATCAGGACTGTTATATAAAGAGAATTTATTGCAGGACAGGTTAGCGCTTTCGCTTAGTAGCTTCTTCAGACCTTAAAACAAAGTACCTATCACAATTTAATGCTTAAATACCCTAAAAGGCGGGAAATCCATTTAAAATTCTTAAAGCTACAGTATCACTGAAGTCAATAATCAATACTAATAAACTTCTCGACCTATAAAAACACATATATGTATATATTGAAAGAGTTGATAAAATACATAAAATAAAGTAAGATAGTATGTACATAATCATGTGCAACACTTCTAATATATGTTAAAACAGAGATACATCAAAACAAGCATGTCATATAACAAAGGTATGAAAAAATGTGTGCAGAATCTACTATCTAACCTATGTAAAAATATATATATGTATAAAAACATATACAAACATGTATAATAAGTAACAAATCTATTTGTTTCAACCTCCTCATTTCAAGGAAAGGTTGTATTGGAACAGAATCTACTATCTAACCTGTATAAAAATATATATGTATAAGAACATATACATATACATATAATATATAATAAATAACAAATCTATTTATATTTCAACCTCCTCATCTTAAGGAAAGGTTGTATGGGAACTTTCCCATTGAGTCCTGGGGGCATGTCTGATCTAAACTTAATAATCCAGTTGGTTTCTCTGGCTTCTGTATAGGTTTCCACATCGCCCCCTCTACTAGTTCTAGAAATCTTCTCTAGTATTCTAAACTTGAAGGAATGACCTTCACCTCTATCATATACATGTTTGACTAAAGCATTACGCATGTTGCCTTTCCTAATGTGGTAAAAATGTTCGCGTATTCTGTCCCTAAGGCACCTGTTGGTCTTCCCAATGTAGAACACTGGGCATCCTATACAGGATGCCATGTATACCACATCAGTGGACATGCAATCACCATGCGTACGCAATGTATAGCTCCCAAGTCCCAATGGGTGTATAAAAACAGGATCTAACAAAATATAGGAACAAAAATTGCATCTGTTACATGGTGTGGAATAAGGTGCATCTGTTGATGTATCAAGTGAGGTGACCTTTGGATAACATAGGAGATGCTTAATATTCTTCTTATTCCTATAAATAAATCTAGGTCTATCTCCTATAACCTCTCTGATCTTCGGGTCCACTGATAGGACATGCCAGTGCGTCATAAAGACATCCTTAATTGGGCCTATGTCCTTGGTGTAATAAACCAGAAAGGAAACCAGTTGGCTGGTTCCATAAGTTTCAACAGTAACATCAGTTAAGGCGGTAGTCCCTACTGCACACTGATCACATGCTCTTGAAGAAAAATACGGTAAAGCAGTGGTAGCTCTTAAATCATTTATATCAATCATCCCATGGGTGAGATCAACTGAACTATAACAGCATGCTCTCAAGGACATAAGACCCATTAAGGATGTCTTTATGACGCACTGGCATGTCCTATCAGTGGAACCGAAGATCAGAGAGGTTATAGGAGATGGACTTCGGAGCTATACATTGCATACGCATGGTGATTGCATGTCCACTGATGTGGTATACATGGCATCTTGTATAGGATGCCCAGCGTTCTACATTGGGAAGACCAACAGGTGCGTTAGGGACAGAATACGCGAACATGTTTACCACATTAGGAAAGGCAACATGCGTAATGCTTTAGCCAAACATGTATATGATAGAGGTGAAGGTCATTCCTTCAAGTTTAGAATACTAGAGAAGATTTCTAGAACTAGTAGAGGGGGCAATGTGGAAACCTATACAGAAGTCAGAGAAACCAACTGGATTATTAAGTTTAGATCAGACATGCCCCCAGGACTCAATGGGAAAGTTCCCATACAACCTTTCCTTAAGATGAGGAGGTTGAAATATAAATAGATTTGTTATTTATTATATATTATATGTATATGTACTTATACATATATATTTTTATATAGGTTAGATAGTAGATTCTGTTCCAATACAACCTTTCCTTGAAATGAGGAGGTTGAAACAAATAGATTTGTTACTTACTATACATGTTTGTATATGTTTTTATACATATATATATTTTTACATAGGTTAGATAGTAGATTCTGCACACATTTTTTCATACCTTTGTTATATGACATGCTTGTTTTGATGTATCTCTGTTTTAACATATATTAGAAGTGTTGCACATGATTATGTACATACTGTCTTACTTTATTTTATGTATTTTATGAACTCTTTCAATATATACATATATGTGTTTTTATAGGTCGAGAAGTTTATTAGTATTGATTATTGACTTCAGTGATACTGTAGCTTTAAGAATTTTAAATGGATTTCCCGCCTTTTAGGGTATTTAAGCATTAAATTGTGATATGGTACTTTGTTTTAAGGTCTGAAGAAGCTACTAAGCGAAAGCGCTAACCTGTCCTGCAATAAATTCTCTTTATATAACAGTCCTGATCGTGTTGGTTTGGATTTTATGAACTTGGAGCTACTTGGTCTATGGGACTGCATATCTACGTTATATACCCCTTCATTGTCTTGCTCCTGTGCTTTTTATTTTATTATTTGAAACTTGCGATTTTCACTGGAGCATTAACTCCGTGCTGTCTTTCTTTTTACATGAATAGCCTTTACACTTGAGAGTACTTGCTTTTGAGCCTCTGCCCACTGCTTTGGGGGTATATCTGGCTAACCGTTTGGGGTTGGTAACGTGTGTAAGTGAAATCTGTATCCTTGGGATACTATATTTAAAACCCATTTGTCCTGGGTAATGAGTTCCAAGGTTTTTGCCTGCAGAGCAATCTTTCCCTCTAAAGGAGCAGTCAGCTGAGAAGGACTTGGAAGTTTTAAAGTTAAGTCACTGAGACAGTTTACCATAGGGGGGAGTCTTACTACTCCCCGATATGGAAGTGGGAACACCCCACTGCTTAGTCCTGTGTGTACCTTGGGACTGAAGCCTGGGTGTTCTGCTGGTTCTGAGTTTGGACTGAAAAGGCCTGGAAGAGGCAGGAGATGACCAATTCTTAGAGGCCCAATGCCTACTAAATCTTGGAGGTTGTATTTAAAGGAAAAACTTAACAGTTTGCATAGATTTAGCTTTTTCCTCCATCTTTTTAAGTACTTCTAATTTGTTGCCAAACAGGTGGTCCTGATTTAAGGGAGCATCAAGCAATTTAGCTTTAACATGATCTGGCAAAGATTGCTCCTTAAGCCAAGCATGCCTTCTAAGTACAGACCCAGTGACAGCAGCCCTGCAAGATGCTTCTCGAGAATCAAAACCACACTGCAAAGTATGTTTTCAAACTTGTTCAGTAGAAGGCATAAAATCCTGCAAATCCTTATTTTCAGCACAGTCAGGAATCAACATAATTTTCTGTTTGAGCAATCCAATAATATGCTGCTGATACTTTAACATATGAAACTGGCAGTTTAAGGCCCTAATGGCCACGGTTGCAGAAGTGTATACCTTCTTACCCAATCTATCCAGTGCCCTGGAATCTCTATCAGATGGGGTAGGATTTTTGGCAGTAGTAGCCTTAATGCCCTTGGGTCCCTGCGAAATGGTCTCAGGATCCGCAGCAGGATTTTTGAAAAGGAACTTGTGACAGTCAGGAACCCTGTAATATCTCTTAGGTTTTCTGAGAGCAGGAGGTAGAGAGTCGGGGGCCAAGCTAGATTCCGAAAAGGCTTCAACAATGTCCAGTACAGGGGGGATAGCAAAAGGCCTGTGTTGGGGCAGGAGTAAAAAATCCCTAAGCCTCTCTTTAGAATCAGAGTAATCCTGGCTTTCCCAGCAAAAATGCTCCCTAAGAGTATGCAGGGTTTCACCAAGAGAGAAATCTTCTGGAGGGGAAGCAGAGGAAATAGAGTCCTCTGCATCAGAATCCTCATAGGTAGACAAGGGTAAATCCTGGTCATCAGAGGAAACAAATTTCAGAATCCTGATCAAAAGTATCATAAGCAAATTCAGTCCTAGGTCTCTCAGAGGGGGAAGGTTGGCTTTCCCTGATTAAAGTAATAAGGTCTAAAGCCATTCTTATCATTTTGTTTTTTAGGCATAGAGGCCAGACCATGCAGTCTGGGTGTTGGTTTTCTAGGCATGGATCGAGTTTTAGGCCTTGAAGAAGAAGATGGTGTTGGTTTAACATGCATGTCAGTAGGCCTGAATACAACCTCGGAAGCTGGTGCCCGCACAGCAGCTCTGGACCCATCCAAGGTAGAGACATCCACAGGTTCCACAGATGAAGCATCTAGCGGCATACCAGACTCAGAATGGGTCTCAGTAGAAGCCTGCGAATCTGAAGTAGTGGATATCAGGGGCTGCGAAAGCACGAGTACAGGTGAACTGGCGACTAGCTTAGGAGAAGCATCGTCGGCAGTTTTGGACCTAGGCGGCCTGTCTCTGTCTTTTCGTTTTTTCGGAATGTCGGTAGTCGGGTGGTTTACCAAAGAAATATCTGCACTAAATATCTGGATAATTGAACAGAGTACCAAAATATTTATCAGTGTAAATATACAGACGAATAGTTCACCGTTTAAATAATTCACAAAACAGACAGTGAGGTATGTCGAGGTCAGAGGCCTAGGTAAGGAATACAGTACAAATTAAAATCTTTATGAGGTATTTGCTTTGCACAAGAAATACAATTATTGACTTTTACTGACATTGGTTTAGAACAAGAAAAAGTTTTCCCAACGGGGTACTTAGCTTTAGTTGAAGATTTCAGTTCTGAAACTCGAAAACGAAAATTTCAGGAGTCGGCTGATCGACACTTGCGAACTGCTTCTGCTTTGGGCACCGCACGGCAAAAAGACTGATGTAATGGTGTCGGCTGCATGCTTTATACCCCTGACTACCTGACATCATGGAAAATGAGGCAGCAACCGACGCAGGACCCAAGACTTTGATAATCTGGCCGACTGAGGGCTACTGCAAGCAGATAACCCAAATGTGATGACTGCAACAGTGAAACACTAACATCAGTAATTCCTAGATGAGAGCAAAGCTGAAGTACATAATCTCATGCTTTAATCAGGAAATGCCTGGTCGAAGAAGTTATAAGCCAGTCATCCAAGTACGGAAACACCTGAAATCCCTGCAGTCTCAAGTGAGTTACTACTACTGCCATCCATCTAGTGAACACCCTTGGGGCTGTGGTGAGGCCAAAGTGCACAGCTCTGAAATAATGACTGGCTCCCAGCAGAAAGCACAGCTATCTTATGTTCATTTTTATCGGATAGTATGCTTTAAG
>NC_056731.1:459634261-459671761 GCF_019279795.1 Protopterus annectens
CAATTTAGAATCTTCCTAGGCCAAGCCCATGTATTGCCCACTCTAATGTATGCGGCACCAATCTTTACCCATACCAGAAAATATGACTTTGCTAGACTTGTGACATGTTGCAACAAAATTGCCATGTTTGCTAATAACTGCACCTTCTGAACCCGTCAGACTCTAAAGGAATTACAATGGCTAGAAATTCCCCAACTACTCAATTACCATCAACTAATCATTGCCTACAATATTGCGAGACATCCAGATAGAACCCTAGCACCAAGTCACCTACTCACGCCCTACAAATCAAATTACTCCTTTGTATCTCTAAGGCTAACATCACTGCAGGTAAAGCAGTATTCTCCCATAAAACGTAGCTCAATCCTGGACTAACATTCCCCCTGCTTTATCTTCTGCCTCCACTATTACGCTGTTCAAAAACCCACTTAGAATACACTTAACGAATTCCTGGCTATGTCCATGCATTATCTAACCTTCACTGTTTCTACCAGCCCAGATAGCTTCATATCCAATTTTTCCTACTGTAATTTTCTACAGCATCAGGAATTGTATATTCTGCTCAAGTTTCTAATAGTTATACTAGCTCATGCTAAACTTGCACTAATTAATTTCTAAGTATGTCTGTATAGCCAGTTATAATGCTTATCTAGTGTAAATTTCTGTTTCTGTATCAAAAGTTGTATTTTTTATATAGTGTCAATTTTTTTGTGACAAACATTGTATTTTTATCTATTGTCAATTTTTTGCTTCTGTATAGATGACCATATCATACTGTTCAGCTATTTGTTTTCTTGTACTGAATGTGGAGCTTTTCTCACCAGGCCTCCGCTGTAAATGGAGATGTGTCCGATCAGACTACCCCGGTAAACAAATGTAAAATAAAATAAATAAAAATAAATCTTTTTCCCTGGTGTCATGTAATTTCAGGAGTCCGTGTGTGTATATACTCTCTCAAATTTTCACAGAGGGTGCAGTCTGACACAGTGGAGAGCAAACATTTCAGTTTATCAGTTCATCCTCTGACTTAGGCAATTTTCTGTCCGACTCAGTGCCTAATGGTTCCTTGTTCATCCTGTTTAATTTGCAATTTCACTATAAAAATGATACAACAAATCCAACTTTTCCTTTCCCTCAAAAATATATTCTCAGGTTCACCCTTCTAAATTTGTCCCTCTGCAGCAATTAAATACTGCTCCACATGGTCAGACTACTTTACCATAACACTGACCTCTTCTAAGATCTCCATTAGCTATCTATTACTTGATACACTGCAATACTTCATGCTGTTACTGTAAATTTTCCATCTTATCACCTTTGATAAAGTCCAAACATTTGAAAATCTCAAAATTCTGTTAAGTTCTTAAAGTCAAGTTTAATCACTCCCAAGCTGTTTAAAATTCTTTAAAAACTAGATTCAGCTATCATTTTGGCTCTTTTTGCCTAAGGAATGGAGCCGCATTGTTTTTCGATTCATCACCCTTGTACCTCTAAATTTCTGCACAACTCTCTTCTGCAACATTACTTTAAAGAATGACACCTTCACTCATATTCAAATGGAGATTCAAACTGAATTTCACTACTTCAGTACTATTTTCAACAAAGTTCTATTAAGAAAGCAACTTACTTTGAGCGTCATACGTATAGGCTCTAAATAGTATTTCTTTTCTTGTTTTCAACAGACATTAGCATGTTTTCACTCACTGATACAAAATGACCCACTAGTGCAGGCTCTATATTTTATGTATTCACAACACACTGTTTCTACTACACTTTTGCTGTGCACTTAATTCAACTCTGTTACTATTACAATCACAAACTACTGTTCCTCTTGAATATCTACTGAAATTCAACCACAAACTCAAATGAACAACCATGTCAACAAAACAAAATAAATCAATGCTTATGTTCTTCTTCCCAGGTTTACTGCCTCGCTTTTTTTTTTTTTTTTTTTAACTAAAGCTAAAATGAAAAAAAAATGGCAAGCACCTTGCAGTTTTGTATAAAAATAATTAATCTCAACAGACATTTTTACATTGAAATAGTATGAACACAGTTTATTTAGCTTTTATGTTTTTAACCAGGTTACAGCAATGAACCATGTGGATCCCAAGACAGCAAGGTATCATACAGGGAAAACAAATGGAAAATATATTAAAATATGTTTGAGAGAGGCACATTAATAGCACTAAAATAACTGAAATTCAGCATGGAAAACAGAGAAAAAATAAACAAAAACAAAAATACAGTGTGTTGAATGGTTGCTGCATACAGCTAGAAAATGACAACAGAATAATGTGTAGAAAGCAGAGTGTTCCCAAGTATGCAATCAAATCCAGAAGGTGTAGAATTTGCATGGTAATTGCACATATATTTTTACATCCAAAGGAGATGTCAAACAAGTTTTCCTCAAACAAACAGATAATGTTTGACATGGCAAGGAAAAAATAAATTAGGAACACATTTGTTGGGACTGTAATATGCTGGCAGTCTTTAAAAAGTGCCTGCAGTGTACTGTAACAGAAATGTTAAAAGAATAAATGTTTTTAATTAAATGATTATTTTGAGACGGGATACAAGATCTGAACTGCAAACTAATTTAATATTAAACTTACTGGAGACCAAAAAAAGTTATTGCTAGAAAACTAAAATAAAACACAAACAGCAATAGAGGTTTTTAATACAGTAAAGATCACAAAACTGTAGGTGGGATCTTTAGAAAAGGGAAGGAGCAAATGTAATAAAAATAAATGGAATCTGTGGGGACAATACATACAGAATAATGCTCACGAAAAATTGAGGTGTTTAAGGCAAGGTGGAAAATGAGCAATTTATGAAATGTTACAGTGAATGACAATTGTTAAAAGCATTCATGTATGCTGCATGACAATAAAGAAAATGGTTATTAGTGTTACCTTTACTTTCTATTAATATGAACCCATGTTGTTAATTAAATGCTAAGATCTAATAAATAAGATGAAAAAGATTCTATTTCTAAGTTCAAAAAGCTTACTCCAATTGCTGTCTCACCATTTTTTTCCTAAGGCCATGATGGCAATCCCAGATCAAGAAGATGCCTACCAACACTACCATTAACAATAACTAGAGGTTCTTGGGATTGTATTATCTCAATCTGCAGGCCCCTTAGTTTTAATTGCTATGATGAGGGTTTTCACAAAACACTTAGCTCCTGAAATAGCTTATTGGAAACAATGGACATCTCTATTTATCCTTATCTACAACTGCCTAATTCAGGTGCAGTTACAGTTGGGAGTTATACAGGGGCTTAATATACTGTATGTATAGTTGTCAAGATAGGATTGTCTCTCAACATCTCCAAATATGACCTATTGCCTTCCAGGACAACTGTCTTCCAGGGGCGAGGGGTCTACTGAACCTTCATGATTATGCAAGTCTCGCTCTACAGGATAAGCACTTTCTGGTCCATTTTTTTTTTAGGAAATGACCCAACAGACTATGTCTGCAAGGAAGTTCTTGAGATTCTTAAGGCACAGCCTCTGTTAGCCTTACGATCTCACTGCTGAGACTGTACATAAAGACAATACAATAGTACCCCCAAAGTTGTCTTTTCCCCCTAGTCCTTTGAAATGGAGGGTAGTACAGCAAGGTGGAGTCAATAAATCCTAACAAGTACTGGTGTTCCCCCTTTGCAGGGGCACCACAGACTCAAACCTTAAAAGATTTCTTAAATATGGCCCATGAGGCCAACACAGTCAGACAGTGCTCAGGGCAACTGTATTAACCAGATCAAGAGGTACACCACTATCAAGGAAAAGATGACAGTAATCCCGACTCTACAAGGCTTTTAAGCCAATAAGAAGGCTAGGAGCAAACCTCATCACAGTGGTGTGGTATATGTGTGGGAGAGGCCCAAATTTATATCTTCTTTACAGGCTGGCTACACAAGCATGAGGCTTTCATATATTAAATCTCAGCAATATATCCTGGCAGATCAGTTAAGCAGGAGTGCTACAAATTTGTATAAACAGAAGCTAGAGCAAGACCACTTTTTTTTTTAAATGAGCATCTTTATTAAATTATTACTTATGCCATAGACAATCAGTTACAAGTATTTTACAGCAAATTTTAGCTGCAAACATTATACATCACTTATAATCTACCTAATCAATGTCAGTCAAACATTACATAGCTCATTCAAATCATGCCTTCTTTTAAAACTCATTCCTCCCCTGTATGTATTGCTCGCAGTTTCCCCTATATAATTTGCACCTACCCCTTTCTAAAGGTCCCAGTTGTTTTATCTCTGTTACTATATTCACTACTTCTAGTACAGCTGGTTTAGAATTACTTCCATTTTTTAGTATTTGCTTTTCAGCAGCTGTGACACTGCCAGCCCAGCTATATGGAATTTTGTAAATAATCATGCATCATTTGTGAATAGTAATACGATTCATATGCTTGTCTTACAAATGTAAGAGAATTACATGTTATGTGTATATTAAACTACTGGTGCAGAAGTGTGTGTTGAAATATATGTTACATACTGAGCTTCAAGAATGTAACCACAGTGTACCCTACTGGAAAAGAACAGAAATGTACACAAACTATATACCTGTGCAAATGTATGCTTTAATAGTAGAAGCTAGAACATAGTCAGTTAACTTGCAAAACTTCAAGAAAATAAGAGGTTTTATGATTGTGTTCATATCCCAGTTTCACTGAAGGAGATAGGATGTCTAGAGCTAGAAGTTTCTTTCTATAGTCTTGAAACAGAAATAATTACTATTTTTTAATCTCATTTGCCATTCTTTAAGACATTATAGGCACACTTTTTAATCATAGTTTAGTATTGAAATGGGCCTGTGAAGCTGGAAAAAAAAGACTACTTTCTTGACCTTATTCAGAGGTTGGGTGTACCAGTAAGAGACTACTTTGCTTCCATAAACAAGAGGCAAGATGCATTCTGTAACACAAAAGCCTGAAGGGAAAGCTTAAGCAGTTTTGCCTTAAATCAGGAAGATCTGTTTCTATATGCTTACCGTCTAACTTCCCTTCCCCCAGGGTGATTTAAAAAAACAGTAACTCACCTCAACATGTGCACCTCCTGACCCAGCTAGACAGGTCTTTGTTGCACTTTCTTCTGCAGGTTCTAAACTGAAAGACTGGATGATCTGACTGCTGCTCTTATATATGAATCAGATCGTCCTCTGCTGTGGCAGGACTGACCTTGATTCTGTAATACCCATCAGAAATTACTGCAGCAGGATTACCTTATTTCACAATGAAGATGCATTTTTTCTGCGGTATCAGCCTGAAAACCTATGGACCCCATCCTAGTGGTTTCACTCATCTATTAAACACTTTTGCAAAGGGGATCTCTAAAGCCCTGTAATAAAGTGGCTTCACCATGAAATCTGAACTCCGTGATGGAAAGGGAACCTACTGCTCCCCTTTGAACCAGTGGACACTTACAAGAGATGCAGCCTTTTTACTGGCTGTAACAACCAGGAGAATTTTAATGTTCCATTAGGATACAATCACACAATGTACAATATCCTATTGTCATGCCTAAAGTTGTTACTGAACTGTTTTGCACCAAACCATCCAACCACCAGTATTTCCAACTAATCTTCAAATTAGGAGTGAAACAATGTTGCATTCCTTGGATGTTCACAGACAACTTGAGGTATTACCCCACACAGATCTTAAGACCTGTGGAAAACTAACCATTTTTTTTTCTTTGCTGCAAATAAAGAGGAAAATCCAGTCTCAACACACCACCTCTAGAAAACTAGCTCAATGCATTACTTACTGCTACTGCCAGTGAAAAGCTTCTGCAAGAGCACAGCAGGCCATACCCTGAGGCCACAGCAGTTACTACTTTTTTTTTTTTTGTTTTGTTTTTTTTTTTTAAAAGATGGAGGCTACCGCTAACCTCCCAGCAGTATAAACCCTAGCTCAAGATAATTGTAGGTAGTGAAGTAACACCCTGACCTCATGAGCAAAAATGGGAAAAAAGGGATTGTGGATGGATATCTATCCCAGGCCATCCTGAAGGCAGCCATATCGTCAGCTTTTCTAAACATTATAGATCGGCTAGGTTTCACTAATGCTGCTATGCATGTCTTCATGTAGATGAGCTTTTGGGAATTTTCCCAAAGATTACAGCTGCAAAAGTGACCCACACAAACAGTGCAATTATCTAAGGAACTTACCATTACATACTTCTTAATATGATTTTAGCCTTGTAGCTTCACTTGCAACTGAAGAATTTTTAATTACTTCATGATCTGAAAACAGTTCACACATTACACTGCACTTGTCTCTCTGTAAGTAGAAATACATGTAAAAGCATCTGAGATACATCAGGTACTACTAACATTGGGTAAGACTGCAATGCAGGTCATAGCCTGCTAAGGTCCCCAACCATGTCCCTAGACTCTCACTCCACGTTCCTAAGCACCCTGGAATCCATCAAGATCCAACCCAACACTCTCATACTAGGAGAATTCAACTACCCCTCCATCAACTGGGGAAAACTACTCAAGCACCACTACACTGGCCCAACGCTTCCTGGAATTCATCATTTCCAATGCCCTGGCCAAGCTCATTCTGACCCCCACTACAGGAAGCAACAACCTTGACCTGGTTATTACTAACATGGGCGACCATTGCCCTACACCAATAGTCAATCCCTCCCTGGTCAGATCTGACCATAAACTAATCACCATAGGTGTGTACTAGGCTAATGGCTCTGGAGCCTTTACAAGCCTAGCCCATAGGATTACACTGGCATCGTGCCACCCGACCTTAGTTCTCAGTGCCTCTGTTGAGTAGAGCCACTGTTCACTACTGCTTATACATCAATTACAGTTTTTCCATGCTCACAGTGTAAAAGCTGAAGTTAGTGAAAACCACCACCCTGTAGCTCATTTATAGGACTAACGAAGCTGTGACTACTAACTGCAGGTCACAGAGCTCCACTATTGGCTATATTTGACAGGATCCCTCTCTAGTTCATAGGCAAGTTATTGGCCATACCTCCCAACCTCTTACAGCAAGAAATCTGGACAAAACCATAAATAGAAGTGGGGTAAAGACCAAAAAATAGGGATAATTTTTAAACATTGCTCTTACAAACTTTAGAAAGCTGACAGAACAAAGGTTGTGCATTAGCATGGATTTTCTGAAGGGCATGAAGTCTGAAACTCAAATGTCTGTCATTGTTTTCCAACGTCAGTCTTTAATAATTTGCCAATGGTGTGCAGAAAACCACAATTTTACGAAAATGGACCAAAAATATGAGGCAAAAATCTGGACATTCTGCAGAAATTTGTACAGTTGAAAGGGATGGACTAAGCTACCTCCCCCTTGCAGGCCATTTTAAGCCTAGCTAATTTTCCTTTTCATGCTCAAACAAACTTATCCCATTTGATTAGAGATAGACCTTACCTATCCCATGATCAATAATTATATATTACAGTTAGACCCTGCCCACCCAGGGTCTTTTACTCATGATACATAAGTGTGATAAATAAGCACCCCCCCCCCCCCAAAAAAAGAAAACAAGTTGTCTTCCAAGTACAGCAGTAAAGTGTCTTTACACAATCTTTTATTCCCAATAAGAGACGTGCAAAATCAATACAACCTTAGAAATGTGGGCCTGAGACTCAAATAATCTGCACTAAGTCCAAATAAAGACACCTTGGGCTTGCAGTATACCCAACCATGCACTGGTAGCAAAATTTACTCACAGTATCCTTTCAAAAAAAAAAAAAAAAAAAAAAAAACTCCATGCAGTTACATTCACTCCTGTCAACACCAAGGACCAACAATTCCTCAACTTTTGTAGCCAACCTGGTTGAGATGAGTATCTTGAAACAGCAGTAGGACTGTTTCATGAGGTTTGATAATCTAGTACTCAAACAGCATTATACATGGAAGTACAGCATTTGTCAGTCAGGGAGAATATGACTGACAGGCCACACTGCTTTGCCAGGGATGGCTTGCATCTGTTTTTTTTCAAGGGTTTTGATAATTGCCCAAGACACTGTCCAGCCCCAAAGTACCTTTTTTAGGCAATGAAACCTCAAATCTAAATTTAGCAAGCAAAGGAAAATATGAAGTGTTACTAATCAATATTAGGATCTTAAACAGGAAACTCCACCCCTTACAAACCCCCTCAGCCTGGACAGCACAGACATCTGTGACGTGACAGTCATGGTTTAAAATGCAAGAGAATACTCAAATACCTTCCACACATTTAGAAGAGGTACTTGCTGGAGGGGAAAAAAGGTGGAGGTGTTTCAACTTTCATCCATGAGAAATGTACATTAAGGCTGGTAAAACAGTATGATGATCTTGAGCTTCATGTCCAAATAATCATCAGAAAGGTCACCTAGTTAAAGAACACCCTCTATGAACCGAGAGAGTGACAAACCCTTTTTACAGTAACTGGAATAACTCAATTTTAAACCCAATAACATTTTCCTTGATCAAATCTCATCAAAAATAGACTGGCAAGCTTATACCACCTCTAGAGGATAAGCAGAGAGATTCCTTAAATTTGTCAACACTAATGCCCTCAAACAATTTGACAGAGCACTCACTATAACAGAATTGGGAACCTGCCCTTACTGATATGGTGATATCTTGCAACATCTTGTATATCATCACTTGTTAGTTCTGACTTTAAGGCAGTCTTTCAAAATAAAACTGAAACCAGAAACTACTTGCACCCAAGTTACCTTTAGAAATTTCTCGAAGAAAAACTGCCTACTCTTATGTGATACATGGGCAGCCTTCAAATCTTCACTAAACCTACTTAACTCAGTTGACTACATAGATGCCTCCACCACCAAAATACATCACTTAAGCAATTGCACAGATACAGCTGTATCCTGTAGAAACAAGTGCACGATTATCCCCCCAAAACAAACTCCAAGTGATGGGACCATAATATCAACAAGCTTTACAACATTTTTTTTTTTTTTTGAAGAGAATATTAACCAAAATTAAGAAGCAATTCCAGGAATATGGCCCTTGGTACTGAAATAAACAAAACTTGGAAGCTTAAAGTCAACAAAAGCCAAATGAGGCTAAAATAGCCACCCTATCCTAAGAATTAGAAGAGCTATTTTAGTTGTCTGATATCAAAAGCACAAAGCAGTAATTCACTGAGTGGATTGAGAATGTTACCTATACTGAGGCTGAATATATAGCTAACCTAATGGTTAATAAAGTCACCTCAAATTTTACCCCTCTCCCCTATCCATCTATCCCACAAGATGCATCTGAAAAGTACAGTTGTGTACACTTACCATAAATGTACATGTTCTAGTGTATTCACTGTTGCAGTCATCACATTTGGGTTATCTGCCTGCAGGTAGCCCTCAGCCGGCATGAATACCAGAATCTTGGGATTTCTGCGTCGGATGCTGTCGCTTCTTCCATGACGTCAGGTCATCAGTAGTATAAAACATGCAGCAAATGCCATTACATCAGTTTTTCTTGCCCCAGATGGCAGGTGCCCCTCACAACAGGGAGCAATTACATGGTATGGAACACCCCCAGCAAAATGCAAATACACATGATATAAAGTATGCCAAACAAAAAAGATAAAAGTAAAGAGAAGTCAGGGGGCTGGAGGGAGGATAACCAAGACTGCAACAGTGAATACACTCAAACATCTACATTTATGGCATGTGTACACAACTGTACTATGTTCTTCGTATTTCACTGTTGCAGTCATCACATTTGGGTTGATTCCCAAAACTAAGGATGGGTGGAGGCAGTTAAGTATTAGGGCTAGCAATGAAGCCCTGTAAGACTGCTGTGGCAAATCCAGATCTGGATTTAGAAAAGATAGGCAAATGGTAATGCTTGGTGAAAGTATGTACAGAGCTCCAAGTTGCAGCTTCCAGAATGTCCCTGGGTAGGGACTCCTCTGAGAAATGTGCTATCCATTTGGAAACGGTTTGCTTTGAAATGGCCCACCCCTCTGCCACTGCAGCAAAGCTAACTAGCAGCTTGTCAGATTTTCTGAGAGGCTTAGTCCTGTCCAGATAAAATCTAAGCTGTCTGTGCACATCCAGGGAATGCAATATCCTTTCCCCTTTATTCTGGGGATTAGGGAAAAAGGTAAGCAAATGACTGGACTAGTTCAGAGCCGTACTAGATACCACCTTGGACATAAATGATGGATTAGTCCGGAGGGAAACTCTGCCGCATGGAAGACAATGAAGGGTTCCACTGCCATAAGGGCCTGCAGTTCAGACACTCTTCTTGCAGAAGTGACGGCTAGAAGTAAAGCTGTTTTCCAGGAAAGAAATTTTAACTCTGCTGTAGCAGCTGGTTCAAAGGGCCGGGGGGCGAGCAAGTTTCTCCAACACAAAGTTTAGTCCCAGGCTGGAGTGGGAGTTCTCCTGGGAGGTCTTAAATTTTTGTCCCTCTAAGGAATTGTTTTATTAGTGGATGAGAGAAGAGGGGTGGGCTCAGTATTGTAATGTGCTGACATGGCTGAGGAATGAAACTTAACTGACGAGAAAGCTAGGCCCTTGGGGAGCATTTCTGTTAAATAATCTAGAATATGAGGTAATCTGGGCAGTGTTGTGCCCACCTCCTGAGACTGGCTCCAGGAACAGTATCTTTTCCACTTTTCTGAATTGGATTTTCTAGTAATAGGCCTCCTTGCCTCAAGAATGACATCCAGCACCTGCTTACTGTGGTCTGCTAGAGGTGAGCTCAGGTGATTAGCAAGGCTGCAAGTTTCAGGGTTTGAAGCAGAGGGTGCAGAATCTGGCCTGCCTGCTGGGACAAGCAGGGAAGGAGTCTGAGGCAGGTGCCATGGTTGCAGCACTGTCAGACTGTGCAAAAGGGGGTACCAGTGCTGGCGTTGCCAGTCCAGTGCAATCAGAATTGTCCTTGGCTTGTCCTGTTTGATCTTTAGCAGGACCTTCGAGAGGACAGGCAGAGGGAGGAAGGCGTAAACTGAGAGGCCTTCCCAGGTAAAGGACAGGGCATCCATTTTCCAAGCTTGTCAGTGGGGAGTTCTGGTACAGTACTTTTTCAAATGGTGGTTCTGAGGGGAGGCAAAAAGGTCTACCTCTGAAGTCCCCCATTTGTTCCTCAAGAGCTTGAATATTTTGGGTTCCAGTTTCCATTCGTGTGGGTCCATGAGATTTCTGCTCAAGCCCTCTGCCAGTGAATTTAGTTTGCCTGGCAGGAATTGAGCTTGTAGATTCATTTGGTGGCTCAAGGCTGTGTTCCACAGAGCCATGGCTAGTCTGCAGAGTGGGTAGGAATGGGTTCCCCCCTGCTTGTTTATGTACCACATAACTGTGGTGTTGTCTGTCTTTACCAATAGTTGTCCTGGAAGAATAAGGTCTTTGAAGGCTGTCAGAGCATTCTGTACAGCTAACATTTCTTTTTGATTGATATGCAGGTGGATCTGTATTGGGTTCCATTTGCCCTGAAGGCACTGCCCTGCCATGCGAGCCCTCCATGCATAGTCTGATGAGTCTGTTGATAGGGTTTGGGTGGCATGGGGTAGAGTGAAAAAGAGTCCCTTGTTGTGGTTGCAGGTCTCTTCCCACCAAAGGAACTCTGCCCTTAGGCAAGGGATGATTTGAATCATTGTTTCCAGGTCCTGAGAAAGCTGACACCATAGACTTTTTAGATACCATTGAAGTTTCCTCATATGAAGTCTTGCATATGAAATTAACAAAATGCAAGAGGCCATGAACCCCGGGGCTTGCAGGATTTTTCTTGCAGACAGCTGGGTTTTTGTGGCCCGTAGGTTGTCAAATAAACTTGCTTCTCTGGGAAGTTGTGTTCAAGCTTGCTCCCAGGAATATAATCTGTTGGCAGGGTACTATGTGTGATTTTGTCTCGTTGATGGTGTACCCTAGTGAAGTTAAAAGTCTCTTTACAAATGCCAGGTGCTGTAATATCAAGTCCTGACTGTCTGCCTGAATCAGGCAATTGTCCAAAAATGGGAAAAACTGAATATTTCACTGCCTGTGAAATGCAATGGCCGGAGCTATGCACTTTGTGAATATCCTGGGTCCAGTAGATAAGCCAAAAGTAAGTGCAAAGAACTGATGCATGGAGCCTGCCCTGAAGCGAAGGTATTTCATGCAAGACTCCCTTATTAGGATGTGTAAATAAGCTTCTTTTATGTCTAGAGTAGTCAGCCAGGCATCCATGGCTAGAATAGGAAGAAGCTGTTGAAGAGTTAGCATGTTGAATTTTGGAACCACCAGAAAGGTGTTGAGGATAGACAGGTCCAGGACTGGACACCAGGAGTTCTCTTTTCTGGGAACCAGGAACAGTCTTGAATAGAAACCTTGTCCCCTTTGTTCTGCTGGGACAGGTTGAATAGCCTTGATGCCGAGGAGAGAGTACTTCTTTTTGGGCCTCCGCCCACTGGTTTGGGGGGAGGTCTGGCCATCCACTTGGGGATGGGAGAGAGTAGAAGTAGAATCTGTATCCTAAGGAAATGATGTTTAAAACCCATTTGTCTTGGGTAATGAATTCCCAGTTTTCTGTATGCAGGGCGAGCTTTCCTCCTAAAGGTGCAAGTAGTTGAGAAAGGCTTGGAAGAGTTAAAGATAAGTCATAGTGCAATTTTTCCATGGGGGGGTTGCTTACTACTCCCGGCTTTGGACGTGGGAGCCCCGCCACTGCTTAGATCTGTGCATAGCCTGAGACTGAAGTGGTCTGCTGCTCCTGGGTTTGGATTGAAGGCCTGGAAAGGACCAGTTCTTTGAAAGTCAGTGCCTACTGAATCTAGGTGTCTGTGCTTGTAAGAAATCCAGTTTGCATATATTTAGCTTTTTCCTCCATTCTTTTGAGGACTTCTTCCACTTTGTTGCCAAAAAGGCAGTCTTGGTTTAAGGGTGCATCCAGTAATTTAGCCTTAACATGATCTGGAAAGTTTTGTTCCTTAAGCCAAGCATACCTTCTAAGTACAGACCCAGTGACAGCAGCCCTGCAAAGTGCATCTAAAGCATCAAAACCACATTGCAAAGTATGCTTACCAACTTGGTCAGCAGAATGCATTAACTCTTGTAAATCTTTGTGTTGAGCACTGTCAGGAATCAACATCATTTTCTGTTTAAGTAGTCCCATAGTATGTAGCTAATACTTTAATCTATGAAACTGGCAATTTAAAGCCCTAATGGCCAGAGTACTAGAAGTATATACCTTCTTACTCCATTTGTCTAAAGCCCTAGAATCCCTGTCAGAAGGGGTATGATTCTTGGGAGTAGTAGCCTTAATGCTTTTAGGTCCTTGGGAAATGGTCTCTGGATCCGCAGTAGGATTCTTGAAGAGGAATTTGAGAGAGTCAGGTACTCTATAGTACCTGCATGGTTTACTGGGAGCTGGAGGCAAAGCGTCTGGGGTAAGGCTGGATTCCAGGAAAACATCATCTACAATCTCCAGAACAGGAGGGATAGCTACAGGCCTGTGCTGAAGGAGGTTTAAGAATTCCCTAAGTCTCTTTTTAGACTATGAATAGTCCTGGCTTTCCCAGCAGAAATGTTCCATAAGGGTATGCAAGGTTTCACCAAAAGAAAATTCCTCTGGAGGGGAAGCAGAGGGAATGGAATCCTCTGCATCAGAATCCTCATAAGTATACAAGGGCAAATCTTGGTAGTCAGAAGGAATGGAGATATCAGATTCCTGATCAGAAGAATCAGAAGGAAAATCAGTTCTAGGTCTCAGAGGGGAAGGATGGCTTCCACTAATTAAGGTAATAAGGTCTTCAGCCATTCTAATTATATGTTGGCATGTAGGCCTGAGAATGCGCTTTGGTCATCGGTTTTCTAAACGTAGTGCGAGCTTTAGGCCGGAGGAATTCGGTATTTTTAGTTTGAAATGAAGTCATCAGTTTAATATGAAAATCCGTAAGCCTGAATACACCCTCAGAAGCCGATGCCTGCACAGCGGCACTGGACCCATCTAAGGTAGAGGCATCTGCAGGTTCCATAGTCGAAGAAGCATCTCACGGCATACCGGACTCCAAATGGGTCTCAGCAGAGGTCTGCGAATCTGTAGAAGTAGGTATCAGGGTCTGCGAAAGCACCTCACCGAGTACCAGCAGACTGGCAACTAGCTTAACGGAAGCGCCGGCTGCAGTTTTGGACCTATGCGGTCTGTCTTTATCCTTACACTTTTTCGGAAGATCGGTAGTCGAATGGCTTAACGAAGCCATTTTGGAGTATGGAGATCGAGAACACAAGTATTTAGCTACAAAAACAGCCCGATGACGAATAGTTCGGGCATTGAACAAGGCACAAAACCAACAGCGAGGGATGTCGTAGCCTGGGTCTAAACAGCTGACGCAATAAGAATGAAATTCTCTATGAGTTATTTGCTTTCCACAGGCAAGACTATTATTAATTTTTTTCTGACATCGGTTAAAGCAAGAAAAAAGGATCCCAAATGGGGTACTGCTTTCTGAAGACTTCATGTCAAACTCAAAAACGAAAATTTCAGGAGTCGGCCGACCAGCACTTGCAAACTGTTTCTGCTTCGGGCACTGCACGGCAAGAAAGACTGATGTAATTGTGTCGGCTGCATGTTTTATACCCCTGACAACCTGATGTCATGGAAGAAGCGACAGCATCCGATGCAGAAATCCCAAGACTCTGGTATTCAGGCCAGCTGACTGCTACCTGCAGGCAGATAACCCAAATGTGATGACTTCAACAGTGAAACAAGCAGAACATCAGACATCTCCACACATCACACAAGACCAGGTTCGGAAAGTCCTACCAAAATGTAAAAATATTGCATCAATGGGTCATAACTATCACAATTTGCATCATAAACAACATAACACAATTTAACCAGCCCCCACCCCCCCTTAACAAGTGGGTCTGTGTTAGAGGTTATGCTAAAGGTGTTGAAGGAATACAGGGTACTGAATACATGTTAACTACCCTACATCTAGAGATGCCATTTTCCCCCTTTACTCAACCTTCATTAGGGCAATCAATAAATATAATGCCCTTTGTAGGGTCAAAATGACATTAAATGTGTTCTAGAAGGTTAATGTATGCAGGTCTTAAAAGGTTAGTTTATGTGATGCAACAGCCTAAGGGGAAACCTGGAAAACAAAGTCGAGCTTAATTTTCTGAGCCTGAAACAGCATTCTTCCTAACTCACATGATAAAAAAGAAACTTATTCCATTCATACTAAGCTAGAAATGTAGATAAGCTGCAAATCTATTTTTACTAAACTTAACGCATTTCTATTAAATATTTAGTAATGGTCTGAAGAATAAACTGTTTTATGAACAGTAGTAGGTAGCATTTTCCTACTGGATGCTAGCAGTGGTATGATTGATAAAGTTAACTACTTTGTTAAAGTTTTCCAATAAAATATTATGAATTCTTTTGGATGGGGAGATGCAACTTCCCAAGTACTGTCTCCCACACGTGTTATTCCTATTAATAAATTATTTCTTAATCTGCCAATGACTGGAGTTAATTTTATTAGGGTTACAACTATAAAGATAGTGCCGTAAAGACTAATTTTTTTTTTCAAACTGCCTGGAGCCGCTTCTATAGAAAATAACTAATGGTGCCTCTGACAGTATTCCGTCTAGTGTATTTTCTATAGCATCAGTTCACAACTGCACCTCTCTTTGGAGCTTTCAGTCTTGGCAGACTTTCAGGTTTTCACAGCAACTGTAGCTTTTCTATGAGAGTGGGTCAGTATGCAAGTAGGATTTTTTTTTTTTTTTTATATTAATGTAAGTTTTCTTTACAATGGGAGCAAATGTGGGAACTTCAAAGATGCAAGA
Source organism: Protopterus annectens (assembly GCF_019279795.1). Taxonomy (NCBI): domain Eukaryota; kingdom Metazoa; phylum Chordata; order Ceratodontiformes; family Protopteridae; genus Protopterus; species Protopterus annectens. The sequence continues at coordinate 459,650,059 of NC_056731.1, forward strand.
GATATGTTACAGAACTGTAACAAAGATAGTCGTCTTTACTGGGGTAAATGGCATGAGCTCACTAAAATGATGGTAAACTGACTTTTCCACCTATAGGTACTTTTGATTAACATTCTGTTAAACTTACAAACACTTGGAGAAAATGGTAACAAAATCCCTGCCAGCTGCTAGTCAGCCTTTAATGCATGGCAGGTAGAACCTAAAAATAGTCGAAAAAAAACAACTCTATAGTTCGTAGTTTGAAACATAACAGAGCTAAACTTAAAACACAGTTACAAGTGGCTAATAAGACAGTTAATCTACAGCATTCTGACCGTCAAGGACAGGGTGGTTATGGGCTCTATCCCCTAAGGAAATTACAACTTAGCTGTGGTGAGTCGTCTGACAATGACTGGTTAGTCTTGCCCACTGCACCACCAACACTTTATAATGCACCATCTCCCCCTGAATAGCAAGATTCCTCTATCTCTTCTTTCACCTCGGTGATTACTACTCTTCCACCTTCTTAAGAGAGGACCTTCAGAGTCGTCCACCTCCTTCTAGCCACACGGCTCAACCTCCACCATTGCCTCCTTCCTCTAGCCAGCCTAAGACTACTTCTCTTTCAGTTTTAGACAGTACTCTGTCTCAATTACCTCAAATGTTTATTACCTTTCCGAGGCAATGTACAACAGGGGTATTACCTTCTTTTTCTAGACAAGAAAAGATATTTACATAAATTTGTTACTCAATTCCCAATAATTATAGATGGGAATTGTTACTTTGGTCCTGATAAATTCAATACAGACAGAGGATTATGATACCTCCTTGGGGGAAGAGGGAGAAAGCAGAGTTTCCCCACCCATCTACATCCTCACCACACGTCCCAAATCCAGCATATGACAGTGAGTAAAAGCACTACCTTCCACTGTAAATGTGGTCCACTCTTGGTCAGCTGTTGATTTCCAAACTATTTTTGACTCTCTCCCATCAATCAGAACAAATCCAGTAAAATACGCAAGAATCTTAGAAGGGCATGTGCAGTTGCAAAATCCTATTTTGGAGGATTTCAGAGCAGTAACAGACACATCCATTCCACCTGATCTACTTAAATGCATTTGGGATCATGCTAATATACCAGACCCTATTCCCCAGTATATGGACAGAGGCTTTTCAGGCAGCTAGGACTTTATTATAGGCTATTACTGCAGTTTATCCACCAGCACCTAACTGGTCCAGATAAATGCAGTCACACAGAGAGGATGAGTCAACAATCTTATTTATGGTGCATGACAGAAGTCTTTGAAGCATTCTCAGATTATACAAAGCCTACTGAAGGACTGGTAGCATGAGGTCTCGCAGCTGCCTTTGTTAATGGTTTATTGCCTTCCTATTCAAGACCAGCTAAAAAATGGTTTGCTTAACTTGGCCAGTTTAGGGCTTCATGAACTTGTTAATCAGGTTCATTTTAAGCAGACACCCTTATCTGTGAAAAATGAGAATGACAAAAGGAGCGACATGAAAAATTATTAAACCTACAACTCAAAAAGTTACCAGAAATAGAGGAAAAACTAGAGGAAGAGGGAGTCGTAATAGATTTAGATATTCTCAAAATCAAGGACCATTTTTCTCAGAATTTTCATAATCACACCACAAATTTACAACAGAGAAAGTGATCACATTCAAATGCATGTTGCAACTGTGGCCAAAATGGTCATTGGAGAGACAGCTGTCCTCCTCTGCAGCCAGCGGATGCATCAATGCTAACAATCCATTTGATAATCTGCTGCCACCATGAGGTGCACAAACTGTCCACCAAAATGTGAGGCACCAATCTCCTATGTGGAACACTCCTTGGCAACCACCAGCTTGGAAACAAATAGGATTAGCCATGAACAGGAATCACAGCTATTTCCTTTCAAAACTCTACACCAGAAAGGACCACTTGCAAACAAAGTTCAAAACAGTACACTCTTTAATAGATACTGGAGCTACTAGATCAATGCTAAATGCTTCATTAGCTAAGAAACTCCCCTTTGTCCCGCAACTCAGTGCAAGGAATGCAGGTATCAGGAGTCTCTCTAGACTACCTAGTGACAGTTTCAGTTCCCATTCAGTTGGGACCATTGTCACACCAACATGCTTTTATCAATGCAACCTCTGCACCCCTTAATCTTAATTAACAATATATTTAAATGTTCCTAATGAGTCTCAGGTAATGTACATGTGTGCTGTAGCAAGCGTTTTAGATGTGGAAATGCTCTTCTTTCCTTACTAACACAATACTACTACAGCCATCAGATGCAGACTTACTAAATACAGTTACATCTTCATTTTGGACAACCCACGACAAATTGGCAGGACTTACTACAGATGCTACAGCAGTACAAATTACTTTAAAACCTCATGAACCTCTGCTCATGGTATCACCATATCATCTTTCTGCAGGAGCAGAAGCAATAACTGAACCAATTATTTCAGCATTGCTGCAACAAGGTATATTCCTACTAGGAGTCCTTGTAACGGAAAAGAAACCCAGTAAAGACGCTTAATAGATTTGACCAAGACCCAAGAGTTGTGAACGCAGTAGTTGTACCAGTTTTCCAGCAGTTCTTAACCCAGCAAATACTCAGCTCAATTCTTCCCTCTGCCACCACCTTTTTGGATATTAATATTTCCTCAGCTTTCTTATCTATCCCAATAAACCCAGACAGTCAGTATTTGCTTGCGGGAGGGCGAATAAACTAAATAAAACACACAAAAACCACCCAAAGTGCATTTGCAAACTCAGAAAAAAAAAAGATAAAGAAAAACAACACCGCCAAAAGTACAAGCAAGGCAGTATTTATTAAAACAAAATGCTTTCACCCAACTTTGCACTGGACTTCTGAGTAAAGCAGTGTTCTGTAACAGCCCGTTTAAATACCATTTAGTTATATGACCAACTCAATTAAAAAATACTTGACTCATTTGTCCACATATTTAACTTTACAAAAATGTAAATATCCTATGTTAACAATTTACAACTTTAAAAACATTTACCAAAACCCTATACTTGTCATATAGATTAGAGAGCTTTATAACGCATATCCTACCTACTTGTATCATTTCTACCTATTGTTGCAGACCAAACATAAATGGCCTTCCTCCCTAAACAAACAAAACCAAATTCCTTAATATACACATATAAAATCAGAAAACTTTAAAGCTTTGCAGATCTAAGTTTCAGAACACACTTGAGGAACAATTCTCATTAAGCCCTGGTTTTTCAGCAGCAATTCACCTCAGCTGCCATTCCAGCTCTAATTTTTCCAGATGTATTTTTATGTCACCTCCTCTATGTGATGGAACTATACGATCAATCACAAAAAAATATTAACTTCTTAAAGTTCTCACAAGCCAGGCTATGCACAAATAATGCATTCTCGTTCTATTTTTGATGTCTCTTACATGCTCAGCTATCCTTTCTTTCAACTTCCTAGTGGTTTAACCCACATAGAAAACCAAGCATGAAGTGCATGTAGTAATGCAAACCACCACTGCCGTGTTACAACTGCCTGGATACGACATACGGTTGTAGCTTTCAGTGGCCACATATAGGCCATCATTGATGTATTTGCAATACCTGCACTTTACATTTCTATATCCTTGAATCATGTCTTTTCTTTCTTACTTCCATTTTTTCCACATAATTTTTAATATTTTGGCCTTCACTGTATGCTATTTTAGGCCCTTGGCCCACTATCTTATGTCATCAAAAAAATAGTTCCCAGTTATTACTCAAAATTTCCCTCACATACTCCATCTCCTGGTTGTACGGTAACACTAAATTCCTCTCATACTGATTTTCTGTTTTATGGGTTGTAACTGACCCCAGTGAAGTATTAAGTATTGGCATAAATCTGTCTTCATTTTTCAGACTTCCGCTCTAACTTATAACAGAATAAAGGGATAGCCCCTTTCTCTAAAAATCCTAATTAATTTGTATAGCTCATTTTCAAATTTCAAGTTGTCACTCACTAACCTGGAAGCCCTCACCATCTGTCCTTTGACCGCTTTTTAGTGTGGTGGGTGACAGCTATTATAATCCAAAAGGGAGTTCGAATAGATATCTTTTCTATATAATGTTGATTCTATTCTACCAGTCACATCATTTTTGTGTAAAGTGATGTCCAAAAAACTGATAGTTTGTTGGTTCATTGTCCAGGAAAATTTCAAGAAAGTACAGTTTTGTACCTACCATAAATGTAGATGTTAGAGTGTATTCACTGTTGCAGTCATTACAATTGGGTTATCCTGCTGGCAGGCTACCCGCAGTAGGCCCGAGTTCCAAAGTCTAGTCCGCGTCGGTTGCTGTCGCCTCCTCCCTGACGTCAGTGTGCCAGGGGTATAAAAGATGCAGCAGACACCATTTTCTTCAGTTTTTCTTGCCCCAGATGTCAGGTGCCCCTAAAATGGTAGGCTAAATTCTGCCAATAAGCATGCATGCACAAAAAACTACTTTTCCTTCATCTACAAGCAAATACACCACATAGGTTGTATAGAATAGAGAAGAACAGATAAATCCTAGCAAAGGAAAAGGGGATGGTGGGAGGGTAACCTGGACTGCAACAGTGAATACACTCGAACATCTACATTTATGGTAGGTACACAACAGTACTATGTTAATCATGTTTCACTGTTGCAGTCATAACAATTGGGTTGAATCCCAAAGCTAAAGTTGGGAGGCTGGTGCTAAATAGGATTAGGAGAGGCTATCAGGCCCTGCAGAACTGCAGTGGCAAAGCCTGCCCTGGATTACAGAAGAGAAGTAAGTGATCGTGCTTTGTAAAAAAGTATGCACTGAACTCCAAGTTGCAGCCTCTAAGAATTCTTTGGTTGGTACTCCTCTGAGGAAGGCTGCTGAAGTGGCTGCTGCTCTGGTTGAATGTGGCCTAATACCCTTAGGCACTGATTTGCCATGCTGTGAATAGCAGAAATGAATGCAGTGGCCTATCCACTTTAAAATAGTCTGCTTTGAGATAGGCTTTCCTTGTGATCCTGCAGCATATGCCACTAGAAGATGCTCAGTCTTTCTGAAAGCTTTGGTTCTGTCCAAGTAGAAGCGTAGCTGCCTGTGAATGTCCAAAGAATGCAGAATTCTCTCATCCTTATTCTGTGGGTTTGGATAAAAGGTAGGCAAATGAATTGCTTGGTTAAGGGCCGCACTGCACACTACCTTAGGCATAAATGTAGGGTTTGTCCTCCGAGAAACCCTGTCAGGATGGAAAATGATAAAAGGTTCCACAGCGATGAGTGCCTGTAACTCTGAGACTTGTCTAGCAGAGGTTATTGCAAGGAGCACAGCTGATTTCCAGGATAAGAATTTTATATCAGCTGCATAGGCTGGCTCAAACTGAGGCATTGTCAGTTTTTCCAAGACATAGCTGAGGTCCCATGCAGGTATTGGTGCGCTCCTTGGAGGTTTTATGTTTTTGGCCCCTCTGAGGTACTGCCTTAGTAATGGATGAGAAAAAATAGGTGGTTCGGTATTGTGATGAGCTGAAATGGCAGAGGCATGTATTTTTATTGATGTAAAGGAAAGGCCTTTATCAAGCATCTCAGTAAAGTATTGCAAAATCTGAGGAATATTTAGAACAATCGTGTCAAAACCTTGTGCCTGGTTCCAAGTACAGAATCTCTTCCATTTTTCTGCATAAGATTTTCTGGTGCTAGGCCTCCTGGCCTCCAAAATAACACCCATCACTGCTTTAGAGAGAGGTGCATCTTGAATGGCTACATTATCCACCGTACTGCCAGGTTTAAGGTCCTGAGTTGGCTGTGCAGAATCTGTCTTGTTGGGTCAATAAGTGAGGAATTTGAGGTAATGTCCAAGCTGGGTATTGAGACAAGCTCTTTAGGATTGGGTATCAGTGCGGGCGGGGCCAGTCTGGGGCAATAAGTATAATTTTTGGTTTCTCTTGTCTGACCTTAAGGGGTACATTGGGGAGGAGAGGCAGAGGAGGAAAGGCATATACTGTTAGGTTTTTCCAGATGAAAGATAGAGCATCCACTTTCCATGCTTGCTTGTGATAAGTCCTTGTGCAGAATCTCTGTAGTTGGTAGTTGTGAGGGGAGGAAAATAGGTCTATGTCCAGGCATCCCCAGTTCCTTGTTATCATGTGGAAGACTTGTGGATCCAATTTCCACTCGTGGGGATCCATTAGGTTTCTGCTTAGTTCGTCTGCCAGAGTATTTGTCCTTCCTGACAAGAATTGTGCTTGCAGATGCACTTGTTAAGTCAATGCTGTGTCCCACAAGTTCATAGCTAACATGCAGAGGGGATAGGAATGTGTGCCTCCTTGCTTTTTATGCATCACACGACTGTAGTATTGTCCATCCTTATCAGTAGTCGTCCTGGATGAAGTAGATCCTTGAAGGCTGTCAGGGCATTCTGAACAGCTAGCATCTCTTTTTGATTGATATGTAGATGCATTTCACTTGCGGACTATGTGCCCTGAATACATCTTCCTGCCATATGGGCACCCCAGGCATAATCTGATGCATCTGTTGTCAATGTCTGCCTGGCTGTGGGTAAGGTGAATGTCTGTCCTGTGTTGTGGTGACAGGCTTTTGCCCACCATCAAAACTCCTGTTGCAGGCAGGGAATGAGGGTAATCATTGTTTCCAGGCTGTGGTAATATGGAGTCCAAACACTTTTTAGATACCACTGAAGTTTCCTCACATGCAGTCTTGCATATGGAATTAGCAGAATGCAGGATGCCATGAAACCCAAAGCCTGCAGAAATTTTCTTGCAGATAACTGGGTCTTTGTTGGCAACATTTTGAAAATAAGTAGTCAGTTGTCTGTTTGTTTGGTGTGAGATAAGCCATGTGGGCAGTTGTATTTAAGCTTGCACCCAGGAATATTCTCTTTTGAGAGGGCACGAATTTTGATTTATTTTCATTTACTGAGTACACTAGACCTGTTAGTAATCTTTTTACAAACACCAGATGTTGTAGTAGAATGTCCTTGTTCTTTGCTTGAATGAGGCAGTCGTCCAAGTAAGGATATATCTGTATTCCTCTGTCTGCATATGCAATTACTGGTACCAGGCATTTTGTGAAGACCCTGGGCGCAGTAGATAAGCCAAAGGGCAGTGCAGAGAATTGGTAATGCATTGAATCAGCTATAAACCTGAGGTATCATCTGCATGATTGTCTGATTGGGACATGCAGGTATGCCTCTTTTAGGTCTAGTCTTCTTGCCCAGCATGGGCAGAAGCTGCTGCAGAGTTAACATTTAAAATTTTGGAATATCCAGGAATGTGTTTAGGATAGACAGGTCCAGTATTGGTCTCCAGGCTTTGTCCTTTCTGGGCACCAAGAATAGCCTCGAGTAGAATCCTAGTCCCTGCTCTTGCTGTGGTACTAGCTGAATGGCCCTCATGTCCATGAGGGATGAAACTTTTTTTTGTGCCTCTGCCCATTGATTGCGTGGCATGTCTGGCATACCGTTTGGCCTTGGCAGGGTGTGAAAGTGAAACCTGTAGCCTTGTGATACGATATTTAAGACCCATTTGTCCTGGGTGATCATGTGCCGATTTTGTGAAAAAAGTGCTAGCTTTCCCCCCAAAGAGGCTGCCAGAAGATAAGTGCTTGGTGCTGGCAGGGGAAAGTCATTCAGACTGTTTCCTGTATGGCTGTGATTTTTCCTCTCTGCTTTTGGAGGTAGAAGCACCCCATTGTTTAGGCCTGTATGAGTCTTGGGGCTGTGACCTGCCACTGGGGCATCTGTATCTACCTCTTTGTGGCCTGTCTGACACTGGAAAGGACCAATTCTTTGTAGGCCAGTTCCTGCTATATCTGGGAGGCTGTACCTGCAAGAAATCTTTGACTGTCTGCATAGATTTAGCTTTGTCCTCCATTTTCTTCAACACCTCTTCTGCTTTAACACCAAACAAAGTATCATGCTGTAAAGAAGCATGATCAGGCAGATTGTTCAATAAAACAAACATGCCTACTAATGACAGAACCTGTAACAGCGGCCCTGCAGGAGGCCTCTAATGAATCAAAACCACATTGCAAAGTATGCTTTCCCACTTGTTCAGCTGCATGCAATAAATCCTGCATTTCTTTGTTTTCTGCACATTCTGAATTTGTCAACATTTTCTGTTTAAGCAGTGACATAAGATATTGCTGATATTCAAGCATATGAAACTGGCAATTTAAAGCTCTTATAGCCAAGGTAGCAGAAGTATGAATCTTTCCCCCCATCTGTCCAGGGCCCTTGAATCCCTATCAGAGGGGATAGGGTTTTTTGCAGGGGAAGCCTTGACCCCTTTGGGACCCTGAGAGATGGTTTCTGGGTCAGCAGCAGGGTTTTAATAAAGAAATTTATGTGAATCAGGAACCCTGTAGTATCTGTCTGGCTTAACAGGAGCTGGTGGTAAAGAGTCTGGAGACAGACCGGACACTGAAAATACATCATCTACAATGTCTAAAACAGGAGGGTTAGCAAGGGGCCTGTGCTGAGGTAATAAAAGGAAGTCTCTGAGCCTTTTCTTGGATTCTGAGTAATCTTGGCTCTTCTAGTAGAAATGCTCCCTCATAGTATGCAGTGTCTCCCCAAAAGAATAATCCTCAGGAGGAGAGGCTGAAGGGTTAGATTCTTCACCATCAGAATACTCATAGGGAGGAAGAGACATATAAAGCCATGTCCAACCTGGAATTAATGATCATGCTGCACCTCAGAAAATCCAAATCCCATCGAGCTACGCGCTCGAGAGACTTGAACCTCAGCACTGAAATAAATAAAACATGCTGGAGGGACAGATTCATAACCCAGAGGCTCCCTTCACTCTGGAATAAAATCCCAGTCCAGGTTAGGCAGAGTCCCACACTGACTCTCTTCAAGGAGGAATCTTGATGAGTGGATGGGAGATCGTAGGTTTACCCTGGCTATCACTTCTGTGTCACTGTTAGACAGAGGCACAGTATACTAACCTCAAAAAAAGGCATAGCAAAATTAATTTAAAATGGGTGGCAAAAGCCAAACACACTCTGGCTAGGCTTATAAATGCCCTAGGGCAGACAGCCTAGTATGAACCCTATGAACCTATGAATCAGAGAAAATGGAAATCTGATCTGAAGATTCATATTCTATCTCTTGCCTAGGCCTCATCAAGAGGGGGGATGGGAACCCCTGATCAAAGTAATTAGTTCTTCGGCCATTTTAAGCATCTGTTTTTTAGGCATGGTGGCCTGTCCAGGAGAATGCTGCACTTATTTCTTTGTCTTTAAAGCTGCTTTAGTTTTTGCCTTTGAAGCTGAAGCTGGTTTCACATAACTGTGTAGGTCTGAAAACACCCTCAGAAGCCGATGCCTGCTCAGCGGGCTCTTGACCCATCTGAGGGAATAGTTTCAGAGTGTCCAATACCTTGAGCTTCCAGTGGCCTAGTCAGCTCCGCGTGCGAGTCAGAAGTGGCCTGCGGCTCTGAGGTAGCGGGCGTCAGGGGCTGCAAAAGCGCCTCACTGAGAACCGGCGACAGGCCAAGCGGAAGCCTCGTCGTCGGTTTTGGAACTCGGATGTCTGTCCTTTTCTTTGCGTTTTTTATAAACTCCGGTAGTCGGCTGTTCCAATGGCATTATATAATTGAATCTTCTGCCAAAGTAATGAAATGCAAAATCGTACCGACGCTTAATAGTGCGTTGGTTAAATCTAGCACAAAACCGATGACTAGCAACGTCATGGTCAGGGCCTAGGCAAGGAATACAGTAAGAATGAAAATCCTTAAGAGGTATTTGCTTCCCACAAGAAACACAATTAACTTTTTCTGACATGGGTCTGGAGCAAGAAAAAAGTTTCACCAATGGGATACTTAGCTTTAATTAAGACTTTGGATCTGAAATTCGAATTTGAAAATCTCAGGAGTCGGCCGACCGGCACTTGCGAACTGCTTTTGCTTCGGGCACCGAGCAGCAAGAAAGACTGAAGAAAAAGCCGTCTGCTGCAACTTTTATACCCCAGGTGTACTGACGTCAGGGAGGAGGTGACAGCAACCGACGCCAGACCTAGACTTTGGAACTCGGGCCGACTGCAGGTAGGATGCCAGCAGAATAACCCAATTGTAATGACTGCAACAGTGAAACACAATGAACATCCCTGTAGTGCTATTCAAAAACTGGATGAAGGAACTCATCTCTTCCTCACTTCCCTCCCATAAAAGGAGTATATCAACCAAAGATTTGTACCATACCATTACCTTGTCCATAAATACAGACGAATACATATTTACTCTCCCATTCAGCAAGGACTAGGGTTGCATAAATGGGAGCACACTTGGCTCTCACTGCTACCCCTGTAATTTGACAAAAGTAGTCACCCTCAAAGTAAAAAAAGTTGTCTAACACCAATTCAGTAAGTTCTGTAAGCTAGTTATGTTGCAGTGTGCATACCTTCTACACCTATGAGAGTTTCTCCAAAATTCTATTCCCTCCTTATGTGGGATGACTGAGAACAAATTACATCTACGGTAACAAATGAAAAATCTATGTCAAGAGTCAAATCTCTCAAAGCTTCTAGGCAGTGCCAGGAGTCTCTTAAAATTTGCTTCTTACTCTGCAGTATTTTTGTAGACTGACCATCAATGTATGCTCAGTTTTTGAATTTAAGCTTTTAAATTTTCTAATTTTACATGTGTGTATTAAGGAATTTGGTTGCGTGTGTTTAGGGGGGGGGGGCATTTACATTAGGTCTGCAACAATAAGTAGAAAAGTACAGTTGTGTACACTTACCACAAATGTAGATGTTAGAGTGTATTCACTGTTGCAGTCATTCCATTTGGGTAATCCTGCTGGCAGGTTGCCCTCAGTCGGCCTGAATTCCAAAATCTTGGGTCCTGCATCGGCTGCTGTCACCCCTTCCCTGACTTCAGGTCGTCAGGGGTATAATAGAAGCAGCCGAAGCCATTTTCTTTAGTTTTTCTTGCCCTAGATGTCAGTTGCCCCCTAAAGGTAGCCAAAATTTATATATATATATATATATATATATATATATATATATATATATATATATATATATATATATATATATATCTACACAAAATTACATGCAGCAATATAAACTTTACCTTCATCAACCAGCAAATACACCACATAGATTGTATAATCAGAGAAGGAGAGACAGGTTCCATCAGAAGAAAAAGGGGATGGTGGGTAGGTAACCTGGATTGCAACAGTGAATACACTTGAACATCTACATTTATTGTAAGTGTACACAACTGTACTATGTTCTTTGTGTTTCACTGTTGCAGTCATTACATTTGGGTAGAGTCCCAAAGCTATGGTAGGGAGGCTGGTGGTAAACAGCATTAGGAGCGGCTATGAGGCCCTGCAGAACTGCAGTGGCAAAGCCTGCCTTGGATTAAGAGTAGAGTGGCAGATGATAGTGCTTTGTAAAGGTGTGCACTGAACTCCAAGTAGCTGCCTCTAATGTCCTTGGTTGGTACTCCCCTAAGCAAGGCTGCTGAAGTGGCTGCCGCTCTGGTGGAATGAGGCCTAATGCCCTTAGGCACTGGCTTGCCATGGTGTAAGTAGCAGAAACGAATGCAATGGCCTATCCACTTTGAGATAGCCTTTCCTTGTGATCCTGCAGCATATGCCGCAAGTAATTGCTCTGTCTTCCTGAAAACTTTGGTTCTGTCCACGCAGAATCTAATCTGCGTAGGTCCAAAGAATGCAGAATTCTCTCCCCCTTGTTCTGTGGATTTGGATAAAAAGTTGGCAGATGAATGGTTTGGTTAAGAGCCAAACTGTACACCACTTTAGGCATAAATGTTGGGTTTGTCCTCAGGGAGACCCTGTCTGGATAAAAAAAAGTTCCACAGCCACGAGTGCCTGCAGCTCTGAAACTCGTCTTGCAAAAGTTATTCTTAGGAGCAGAGCTGTTTTCCAAGATAAAAACTTTATATCAGCAGTAGCAGCTGGCTCAAAAGGATGCAGGGTGAATTTTTTCCAAGACATAGTTGAGGTCCCATGCAGGCATGGGTGATCTCCTTGGAGGCCTTGAATTTTTGGATCCTCTGAAGTACTGTTTTAATAAGGCATGAGAAAAGATTGGTGGCTCTGCATTGTAATGAGCCAAAATGGCAGAGGCATGAATTTTAAATGATGAGAAAGATAGGCCTTTGTCCAGCATCTCAGTTAAGTATTGCAAAATCTGACAAATATTTGGCACAGCTGTATCTGTTCCTTGTGCCTGGTTCCAAGCACAGAATCTCTTCCATTTTCCAGCATAGGATTTTCTAGTACTAGGCCTTCTGGCTTCCAAGATGACATCCGTCACAGCTTTGATGACAAGATGACATCTATCTAAGCTCTCTCAACTCAGGACTGGCAAGACCAGACAGGAGGAGAAGGAAACCACACACACCACAAACCCAGTTTCACATACAACTATCACAACTGCAAAACAAACACAAACACACAAAGACATACTCGGAGGCACTGATCAAAAATCTACCAAAACTAGAGAGGCCTCCAAAGCAGACACCCAAGCAACTGCCACCTCAAGACATAAGACATGCAACACATAGTTCTCAAAGTCAGTGTGCTAAACAGTCACAGCCCTTAAGGCCAAACAATGCCAGACACACTTGTTATAGGTGACTCCATAGTCAGACACACGGACGTCCCACTCACCAGACTGAACAAGGAAAATATCACAGTAAGCTGCCTGTCAGGCGCTAGAATCCGCCACATAACACAAGCACTCAGGTCACTCCACAGCAAGTACAAGTATGACTCAGTCATTGTCCATGCCGGTGTGAACGATCTGAGACGTACCTCCCTGGACTACATGAAGAGAGACAGAGGAGCTCTCAGATTATGTAGCCCTGGCCGGTATGACCCTGACCCTGAGCAGTATCCTACCCTCACCAAGAATGATGCCACAATACAGACACAAAATGATCAGCTTTAATTGGCTTAATTACTGGTGTCATTCTAACGGGATCCAATGTCTGTCTGCCTGGGATGACATGCTTGACAAGCCACGCTGCTTCGCAAGGGACAGCTTGCACCTGTCACCCCTGGGCTTCCGGATATTGGCAAAGGCTCTTGCCACCCCCATAGTGCCTTTTTTAGGCAAGGCTCAAATGATAAACCTACCACCCTAGAAAACAAAAATGGAGAAAAACTAAGGGTAATACTGCTCAATGCCAGAAGTCTAAACCTCAAGATGCAAGCCCTCCTCAGTATGGAGAACATCGATGTCTGTGCTGTGACTGAAACCTGGTTCAAGGCTCCTGAGAGCACCCCAGCACTATCAGGTTATACCTCATATCATGCGTTCCGGCCCCAAAATCCGGACCGAACCACAAAAGGAGGGGGGTATCCATATTCATAAAGGATACCCACACCTCCAGGTTAGTGGCAACGCACAAAGCATCTGAGACCATCCAGGTGCAATTAACCATAGGTAAAACTGCCCTACAGTTTGTAGCATGCTACAGACCACCCTCTCAAACTCAGGAAACCCACACAGCCTTCCTAAAGACACTGGAGAGTATGAATGTCTCTCCAAACACCATCATATTGGGTGACTTCAACTACCCAAACATAGACTGGGAACATTACTCAAGCCCCAACACCCTAGCCCAAAGGTTCCTGGAGTTCATAAACTCAAATGCTAAGGAACAACTAGTCACCATTCCCACAAGAGGAGAAAATATACTAGACCTGATCATCACAAACATGGGGACAAAATCCTCCACACCGGAAGTATATCCCTCATTGGTGAGATCAGACCATAAATTAATCTCACTGGAGATCCACATCCCGCCCCCAACCCCAGCAAAAAAGACCACAGTGAAGAACTTCTCAAAAGCAAACTTCACACTTCTTAAGACTGGAGTGGTATCCTTCAAGGCCCCAGAGCCAGTGGAAACCACAACCCACGCTGCTGAAACACTTACAAATGCCTTCTACGAGCACCTCCAGGAATGTATGGATCAAACAATCCCTAATAATCAAGACCCTTTCCACCAAAGGCAGGCGCCCGGTCTGGTGGACCCCAGCCATAAACAAACTCTACAACAAGAGGAGAAAGCTACTACATGACAGAGCAAAATGCCTAAAAGGGAAGGCATCTCTGATCAATACTAGCAAAACACTACGATCACTCATAAAATCATCCAAGGTCAACTTTGAGAGAAAAATCGCTAATGACACAAAAGACAATCATAAGGCCTTCTTTAGCTATGTTAGAAACCTGGGTGGAAACTCCCAGATATGCTCAGAATTAGTCCAAAATGATACAAAAATCACTGAACCCACAGACATTGCCAACATACTAGCAGACAGGTTCAGTGCAAATTTCTCCCCTCCCTCCCCCCCAAAAGGAGAAATATCTATCCCACCAGAGTCTAGCCTCCCAAACATCTCAGATGCCCAGGTGAGAGCTGCTCTCTCTAAAGCAAAAAACACAGCATCAATGGGACCGGACGGTGTCCCCGGCTGTGTGCTACACGAACTCAATGAGGAACTATACCCACACATAAGGCTGCTGTTTAATCTTAGCCTTACTACAGGATACGTACCCAAAGAATGGCGTACGGCAACTGTGGTCCCACTCCACAAAGGCGGTGCTTCTACGGACCCTGGAAATTACCGCCCCATAAGCTTGACTAGCCTTGTCTGCAAAGCTTTGGAGAGGATCATAATGGAACTCATAAATAAAGACATTGGGGACCTACAGACACTGGATCCTACCCAATTTGGCTTTGTCAAGGGTAGATCCTGCCTCTTAAACTTGGTCGACTTTTTCGAAACAGTCACTAAGGCCATTGATGAGGGTAAGGCAGTTCACACAGCCTACCATGACTTAGCAAAAGCGTTCGACACAATACCCCACTCGGGCATCATAGAAAAGCTCACCAGCTTAGATGTAAACCCATATGTCACAAGATGGGTTGCAAACTGGCTCAAGGACAGAACACACAGGGTTAGAGTTGCTGGTGCCATGTCAGACTCTAAGCCGGTCAAGAGCGGTGTCCCACAGGGCTCAGTCCTGGGCCCCCTCTTGTTCGGCATTTATTTTTCTGAAGTGCAGGCAAACATAGGGGGATTGTGGCTGACAAGATTTGCAGATGACTGCAAACTGGGCACCATAACTGACACTCCATCAGACACAGACATCCTCCAGAGAGGTCTCATAGAAATGGATAACTGGTGCCAGAGCCATGGCCTTAAGCTAAATGCCAAAAAATGTATAGTCATACCCTTTGGGAAAAACAAGGTAACCCCTAATTACCACATAGGTGGTAATCCATTAAACACGGAAGAATTTATCAGGGACCTGGGGACCCAAGTTGACAGTAACCTCTCTTTTGACACTCACATTGCCAAAGTGGTTAGGAAGACCTTCTACATTGCCCACCTGATCATGAAGGGATTCACATCCAGATCAGGAGAGGTCATTGTACCCCTGTACTCTTCACTTATCAGACCAATGATTGAGTACAACGCCCCATTAGGAATGTACCTTACCCGACACTTGCAGCAGTTGGAAAGACCCCCAAAAGTTCCTCACTAAAAGGATAAAGGGACTCAAACATATGTCATACGATGCCCGACTGAAGAAACTCCAGCTCTATTCAGTCGCATACCGTCTGCTCAGAGGTGATCTGTGCCTGACATACAAGGCCATGTCCAACCCGGAATAAATGGACATGCTCCACCTCAAAAAATCCAAATCCACCAGAGCCACGAGAGCAAGAGACTTAAACCTCAACACGGATATTAATAGGATGTGCTGGAGGGACAGATTCATCACCCAGAGACTCCCTACACTATGGAACAGAATCCCAGTCCATGTGAAGCAGAGCCCCTCACTGACTCTGTTAAAGAGAAATCTTGACGAGTGGATGGGAGATCATAGGTTTACCCCGGGAATCATCTCTGTGTCACTGCTGGACAGAGGCACAGCAAACTAATGGGTATAGTATTCTCATCCTGAGGGGTGGTGAAAGCCACACACACTCTGGCTAGGCTTATAAATGCCCTAGGGCAGATAGCCTAGTATGAACCTATGAACCTTTACTGAGAGGTGTGTTTTGTATGACTACATTATCCGCCATGCTGCCAGGTTTAAAGTCCTGAGTTGGCTGTGCAGGATCTGATTGTTTTGCTGGGACAGTAGATGAGGTACTTGAGGTAAAGTCCAAGCTGGGCATTGGGACAAGCTCCTTAGTATTGGGTACCAGCACTATCGGAGCCAGTCTGGGGCAATCAGTATTATCTTTGGTTTCTTCTGTCTGACCTTTAGGAGTACCTTGGGAAGGAGAGGCAGAGGGGGAAAGGCATATACCGATTTTTCCAGCTGATAGACAGGGCGTCCACTTTCCATGCTTGTTTGTGATAAATCCTTGTGCAGAATCTTTTTAGTTGGTAGTTGTGAGGGGAGGCAAACAGATCTATGTCCGGGCATCCCCATTTGCTTGTTATGCTGAAGACTTGTAGATCCAGTTGCCACTCATGGGGATCCAGGAGGTTTCTGCTTAGTTCCTCTGCTGGAGTATTTTTCTTTCCTGGCAGGAATTGTGCCTGCAGATGTACTTGGTAAGTCAATGCTGTGTCCCACAAAGTCATGGCTAGTCTGCAAAGGGGTCAGAATGTGTGGTCCCCTGCTTGTTTGTATACCACATGACCGTGGTGTTGTCTGTCTTTATCAGTAGTTGTCCTGGATGAAGTAGGTCCTTGAAAGCTGTCAAGGCATTTTGAACAGCTAGCATCTCTTTTTGATTGATATGTAGATGCATTTGGTTTGAGGTCCATGTGCCCTGAATGCATCTTCCTGCCATGTGGGTCCGCCAGGCATAATCTGATGCATCCGTTGTTAGTGTCTGCCTGGCTGGGAGTAATGATAATGGCTGTCCCTTGTTTGTGACAAGCCTTTGCCCACCATCGAAACTCCTGTTGCAGGCAGAGAATGAGAGTGATCAGTTTCCAGGCTGTGGCAATGTTAAGTCCAAACACTTTTTAGGTACCATTGAAGTTTCCTCATATGCAGTCTTGCATATGGTATTAGTAGGATGCAGGATGCCATGAAGCCCAAAGCCTGCAGAATTTTTCTTGCAGATAACTGGGCCTTTCTTGCTAACATTTTGAAATAGGTAGTCCGTTCCATTGCTTGTCTGGCATGAGATAAGCCATCTGGACAGTTGTATTTAAGCTTGCACCCAGGAATATTACCTCTGGAGAGGGTACTAGTTTTGA
Organism: Protopterus annectens; assembly: GCF_019279795.1. Classification (NCBI taxonomy): domain Eukaryota; kingdom Metazoa; phylum Chordata; order Ceratodontiformes; family Protopteridae; genus Protopterus; species Protopterus annectens. The sequence goes on from NC_056731.1 coordinate 459,667,294, forward strand.
TTTCTTTTCGTTGACTGTGTATCCTAGGCATGTTAGAAGTCTTTTCACAAACGCCAGATGCTGTAGTAGAATGTCCTCCTTGTTCTCTACTTGAATTAGACAGTCGTCCAAGTAAGGATATATTTGTATCCCTCTTTGTCTGCAAAATGCAATTACTGGTGCCAGGCACTTTGTGAAGACTCTGGGCACAGTAGATAAGCCAAAGGGCAGTGCAGAGAATTGGTAATGTATTGAGCCAGCCTTGAATCTGAGGTATCTTTTGCATATTTGTCTGACTGGGACATGCAAGTATGCCTCTTTTAGGTCTAAAGTCACAAGCCAAGCGTTCTTGCCCAGCATGGGCAGAAGCTGCTGCAAAGTCAACATTTTGAATTTTGGTATATCCACGAATGTGTTCAGAATGGATAGGTCCAGTATTGGCTTCCAGGCCTTGTCCTTTCTGGATAACAAAAACAGTTGAGTAAAATCCTTGTCCCTGCTCTTGTTCTGGCACTTTTAGAATGGCCCCATGTCCATGAGGGATGAGACTTGTTTTTGTGTCTCTGCCCATTGATTTTTTGGCAGATCTGGCCAGCCGTTTGCCTTTGGCAGGGTATGGAAATGGAACTTGTAGCCTTGTGACACAATATTCAGAACCCATTTGTCCTGGGTTATTACATGCCAATTTTGAGAAATAAGTGCTAATTTTCCCCCTAAGGGTGCTACCATTGAATAAGTGCTTGGTGCAGGCAGGGGAAGTCATTGGGATCGTTTCCTGTTAGGTTGTGATTTGTCTTCTCCACTTTTGAAGGTAGAAGCACCCCATTGTTTTGACCTGTATGAACCTTGTGCCTGGGATCTGCCCCTTTGAGGTCTGTCTGACACAGGAAATGACCAATTCTTTGTAGGCCAGTGTCTGCTAAACCTAGGTGGCTGTACTTGTAAAAAATCATTGACAGTTTGCATAGATTTAGCTTTGTCCTCCATTTTCTTTAACACCTCTTCTGCCTTAACACCAAACAAAGTATCATGCTGTAAAGGTGCATCTAATAATTTAACTTTGACATGATCAGGCAGATTTTGTTCCTTTAACCAAGCATGCCTCCTAATTACAGAACCCGTAACTGCTGCCCTGCAGGAGACCTCCAGAGAATCAAACCCACATTGCAAAGCACGTTTTCCAACTTGTTCAGCTGCATGCAATAAATCCTGCATTTCCTTGTTTTCTGCGCATTCAGAATTTAATAACTTTTTCTGCTTAAGCAATGCCATGACATGTTGCTGATATTTAAGCATATGTAACTGACAGTTTAAGGCCCTTATAGCCAATGTAGCAGATGTGTAAACCTGTTTTCCCCATCTATCCAGTGCCCTTGAATCTCTGTCAGAGGGGGTAGAGTTTTTTGCAGCAGAAGCCTTAACCCCTTTAGGACCTTGTGAAATAGTTTCTGGGTCTGCAGCAGGATTTTTGAAAAGGAATTTATGAGCGTCTGGAACCCTGTAATATCTGTCAAGCTTAACTGGAGCAGGAGGTAAGGAGGCAGGGGTCAGACTAGACTCTGAAAGCACATCAACAATGTCCAACACAGGTGGAATGGCTAGAGGCCTGTGTTGAGGTAGTAAAAGGAAGTCCCGGAGCCTCTTTTCAGATTCTGAACAATCTTGGCTCTCCCAGTAGAAGTGCTCTCTCATGGTATGCAAGGTTTCCCCAAAGGAATAGTCTTCTGGAGGAGAAGCTGAAGGAATAGATTCTTCAGCATCAGAATCCTCATGGGGGGAATAGAGTATTCCTGGTCAGAAGAGGAATCAGAAGAAATAGAAACCTGATCTGAAGATTCATAGTCTGTCTCTTGCCAAGGCCTCTTAACAGGAGGGGGATGGGAACCCCTGATCAAGGTAATCAAGTCTTCGGCCATTTTGAGCATCTGTTTTTTGGGCATGGAGGCCTGTCCAAGTGGCTCTTGAGTTTGTTTCTTTGTCTTTGAAGGTGCTTTAGTCTTTGCCTTTGAAGCTAAAGTCGGTTTAATGTATAGATGTTTAGGTCTGAATACACCCTCAGAAGCCGGTGCCTGCTCAACGGCTCTGGACCCATCTGAAGGAATAGTGTCTGAGGCTCCAATACCTTGAGTTTCCAGCAGCATAACAGACTCCATGTGAGAGTCAGTAGCGGCCTGCGACTCAAGTAGCAAGCGTCAGGGGCTGCAAAAGCACCTTACTGAGAACCAGCAACTGGCTTAGGAGAAGCTTCATCTCTGGTTTTGGGCCTCAGTTGTCTATCTTTCTTTGCGTTTTTTGTCAACTCCGGTAGTCGGATGGCTATCTGATGACATTTCTGGATAATTAAACCTGCGTCCAAAATAGTTTAATGCAAAATAATACAGACGCTTAATAGTGCGTTGGTTAAATCTAGCACAAAACCGACAATATGAAACGTTATGGTCAGGGCCTAGGCAAGGAATACAGTAAGAATGAAAGTCCTTATGAGGTATTTGCTTTCAACAAGAAATACAATTAACTTTTTCTGACACCTGACTGGAGCAAGAAAAAAGTTTCCCCAATGGGGTACTTAGCTTTAATGAAGCCTTCGGATCTGAAATTTGAACATGAAAATTTCAGGAGTCGGCCGACCGGCACTTGTGAACTGCTTTTCCTTCGGGCACCGCGCGGCAAGAAAGACTAAAGAAAATGGCGTTGGCTGCTTCTATTATACCCCTGATGACCTGATGTCAGGGAAGGGGCGACAGCAGCCGACGCAGGACCCAAGACTTTGGAATTCAAGCCGACTGAGGGCAACCTGCCAGCAGGATTACCCAAATGTAATGACTGCAACAGTGAAACACGAAGAACATCACTATGTTATCAACAGGTAGGATATTTGTGTTACAAAGCTCTCTAGTCTATATGACAAGTATAGAAATAAAAACTTTGGGATTTGGTTAAGGTTTTTAAATTTTTAAATTAACATAGGAGTTATACATTATTGTAAAGTTAAATATGTGGACAAATTAGTCAAGTATTTTTTAATTGAGTTGGTCATAACAAAATGGTATTTAAATGGGTTATTACAGAACACTGTTTTACTCTGATGAAGCCCAGTGCAAAGTTGGGTGAAAGCGCTTAGATTTAATACACTAAACTGTTGCAAAAGAGAGTAAAATCCCATGAGTGGAGGAGCTCCCTGGTCAGCCTCAGTAAGAAGCTGCGATCCCTGATAAAATCATCCAAAGCTAGTTACGAAAACAAAATCGCCACCAATTCTAAAGACAACCACAAAGCATTCTATAGCTATGTCAAGAATCTCAATGGCAACACTCAGATCTGCTTTGAGTTATAGCACAATGGCACTAAATATACAGACCCAACTGATACTGCCAACATCCTGGTAGATAGGTTCAGTGCTAACTTTACCCCCCTCTCACCCCCCTAAAGAGCCCATCTCTATACCGGAAGAATGCAAAGTTCCTGTAATCACGGCTGCACAGGTAAAAACCACACTCTCCAAAGCCAAGAACACAGCATCCATGGGACCAAATAACATCCCAGGCTGCGCTCTACACGAACTAAAGAACGAACTGGCACCCTACCAAAGTACCATGTTCAATCATAGCCTCACTTGAGGTTTTGGGCCTGCTGAATGGCGCACAGTGACAGTTATCCCACTCCACAAGGGGGGAGCCACCACGTACCCCAAGAACTACTGCCCCATTAGCCTGACAACACTGGTCTGCAAGGCCATGGAACGTATCATCATGCAACTTATAAACAAAGACATTGATAATATCCAAACTCTGGACCCCACCCAGTTCGGGTTTGTAAAAGGCAGAGCATATCTCCTAAACCTGATAGACTTCTTTGAAGCAGTCACCAAAGCTGTAGACAAGGGCAAGGTGGTTCACACAGCCTATCTAGATCTCGCCAAGGCTTTCAACACCATCCCCCACTCTGGAATTATAGATAAACTCACTAAACTAGGTATACATCCCTATGTCACAAGATGGGTTGCCAACTGGCTCACTGACAGAACCCACACTGTGAAAGTAGCAGACTCCAAATCCAAATTCAGACCAGTGACAAGTTGAGTACCACAGGGTTGAGTAGTCGTCCTCTCCTGTTTGGTATCTACTTCTCTGAAGAACAGGCCAACACAGAATGTCTTTGGCTAACGAAGTTCACAGATGACTGCAAACTAAGAACCATAACTGAAACTCCTAACGATGTGGATATCCTACAAAAGGGCCTCACTGAGACAGATGCCTGGTGTCAAAGCAATGGCCTCAAGCTCAATGTCAAAAAGTACAATGTCATCCCCTTTGGTAAAAACTATGTACCCATGAACTACAACATAGGCGGTAGTATAGTTAACACCGAAAGTGTGATAAGAGACTTTGGGACACAGGTAGACAGTAGTCTCACCTTTGATAATCACATTGCCACAGTAGTCAGGAAATCCTTCTACGTGGCACACCATCACAAAAAGATTCTCATCCAG